>NW_007749223.1:8301-11132 GCF_000696425.1 Galeopterus variegatus | reverse complement strand
TGGGTGTTTGTTCATTTTGGCAGGGAGTTTCACTCGGGTCTTGGACATCTGCGGGAAGTCTGCTCTCTGGTCAGTTTGAACTCTACTAAGTTGCTGGATACTTCCCTACCAGTCCCGTAAGGTGTGTGTGTTCTGCACCTCGCTATCGGGGCGTTTTCACAGTCTGTGTGCACTAGGTGGGGCTCTTGAGCCTTGTAAAGGGGACCTGCAGTGTGTGTAATTATTGTTTTTTTTTTCTGAGACTCCGCCTCCTTTTGCCAGACCCCTCCCCACTCTGAGGCGTGTCTTCTGCAAACCTCGTCTTTCAGCTGAGACATCAAAGCTGTGCCCTGCCTCGCCCTGCCCAGGAAGAGTTTCAGGTGTCTAGTCTCTCCAACTGCAGGGTGTGAGCTCCTCTGGGGAGGGTCCCACAGCACACAGTTCCTCTTTGACTCCCCCCAGCACGGTTCGACCGGGGCGCCCTCCGGGAGTGCTCTCCGGCAGCTTTAATGTAGCTCCAGAGCGCTCCAGGCTCCCCTCTCCCAACCAGAAATCAGTTAGGGGTTCTTCCAAACTGAGGCCCACAGAGATGGTATCTGCCTCCCAGAAACAGGGAGTTTACCTGGGGCCAAAGCCCAGGGTGTGGTGGAGAGGCGATCTGGACGGGCTCCTCTTCCCTGCCCTCCCGATGCTGGCCGGGGTCTCCCCATGCTACCAGCCCCGTCAGAGATCCGCAGGGAGAGTGGGATTGTAGGCCGGTCCACAGGCCCTGGGGGGCCCCGCGTCGAGGTAAGCAAGTGGCACGTCTCGGTGAGGAGCCGCGCCAAGCAAAGATGGCTGGCCTGCCTGATCTGAGCTGGCCGTCTCTGCCCCCACCCGAGAAAATGGAGGCAACTCTGTTGCAGGCACCTAGCCTGGTGTGTTAGGCAGGAGCCAGGCGGGCAGGGACCAGTCGGGCTTCTGCCCCTCAAGTGGGGCTGGACTGGGGGTGACTCACAGAGCTCGCAGAGTTGGGCCAGTCCGGCGCCTTCCACTCCATTTCTGTGTCATCTCTGCTGACTTACTTGGCCACTGTTGTCTCAGGCTGCTTGCTCGAACCTGCAGCAGGGCTTGGGCGCTCTCAGGAGTCTTCTTTTGTGTCGGCCCTAAAACCTCAAACCTGTAGTTGCTTGTTTGTTGTTGTAAGTTCATTGTTGAAAGATTTATTCGTTTTTTGTTGCTCTTGGAAATGCAAATAATACTCTGGTATCACAGCGCACACTTCTCAGGGTCGCGCTATCTCCTGGCACGGCCGCTCCAGACCCATCACCATCTTAAAGTCCTCGATAGTAGTCTCGAATGATTCCTTGTTTTTCAGATGAATAAGTTGTAATATTGCCTTTTTCATTTATAATTTTTGTTATTTGAATCTTCTCTCTTCTTTTTTTTGTTAGCCATGCCGATGGTTTGTCAATTTTGTTTATTTTTTCAAAAAAACAACTTTCTGATGCATTGATCATTTGTATTGTTTTTTGGGTTTCAATTTCATTAAGTTCTGCTCTGATCTTAATGATTTCTTTCTATCTGCTAACTTTAGGTTTGAATTGTTCTTGTTTTTCTAGTTCTTTAAGGTGAAGTGTTAGGTTGTTCACTTGCCATTTTTCCATTCTTCTGAGGTGCACATTTTATGCAATAAATTTCCCCCCCTTAATACTGCTTTTGTAGTATCCCACAGGTTTTGGTATGATGTATCATCATTTTCATTAGTTTCAATAAATTTNTTTTCTATGAAATGTTAAAGATTTGAGAAAATTAAATGTCAAGTACATTTGACAATCCTATTTGTCCTTAATAGAAATACGCATAGTCTACCTGGGTTTTTCTGGAGTCAGTGTGTAAATAGTGATATCTGAACTGATGCTGGAACACGCTCAATGCATTCAAGGAACTATAGGTCAACACTCTGCAAGATTAAAGAAAACTAAGACTCTTTATGACCTTGATAATTTGGTGACATTTAGAAACGTTACTATGTATTCGCTAAGTAGAAACTTGCAGGAGAGAAATATACACAATTATTTTCTTCTGTTCAGAAATATCACTGAGGAAAGAGGAACTGGTGTACAACATGAGGGCAAGATGGCCTGATTCTGCTCTTTTGTCACCACTTTGAGACGTTTAGAATGTTTCCAATTTAAAACTTATTCCTGGGGCAGGTGAACTTCGCAGGCCACGGAGGGAGCATAGACTCACTTGGAACAAATTAATAACCGCATATTCCACAGCAAAATGAGGCATTCAGTTCGGTATTCATTAACTGTGTATATGCTTCCNCTAGTATGTGATCTATCCTGGAGAATGATCCATGTGCTGATGAGAAGAATGAGTATTCTGACGTTGTTGGATGGAATATTCTGTAGAAATCTGCCAAGTCCAATTGGTCTAGAGTATTGTTAAGATCTTGTGTTTCTCTGCTAATTCTTTGCCTAGATGATCTGTCCAATATTGACAGTGGGGTGTTCAGGTCCTCTGCTATTATGGTATTATTGTCTATTTCCTTCTTTAGGTCTAATAGAGTTTCTTTTATGAATCTGGTTGCTCCAACATTGGGTGCATACATATTTATGATTGTTATGTCTTCTTGATGCATCAGTCCTTTATCATTATGTAGTGACCCTCATTGTCTCTTTTTATGGTTTTTAGTTTAAAGTCTATTTTGTCTGATATGAGAATAGCTACTCCAGCTCGTTATTCTTTTCTGTTTTCCTGGAAGATTTTTTTCCATCCTTTCACTCTTAGTCTATGTGAGTCTTTGTGGGTGAGGTGGGTCTCTTGTAGGCAGCATATAGTTGGGTTCTCCTTTATAATCCAGG
>NW_007749223.1:1843-7301 GCF_000696425.1 Galeopterus variegatus | reverse complement strand
ATGTGAGTCTTTGTGGGTGAGGTGGGTCTCTTGTAGGCAGCATATAGTTGGGTTCTCCTTTATAATCCAGGCAGCCAGTCTGTGTCTTTTGATTGGGGAATTTAAACCCTTTACATTAAGAGTTGTTATTGAGAGGTGTTGATTTATTCCCAGCATTTTATTGGTTGTTTGGTTGTCTTAGGTGTCTTTTGTTCCTTGCTTTCTGCTTTGCTGTTTTTTTTTCTGTGTTTGTTGGTTCCTTAGGATGTAGATAGCCTTTTTGTTTGTTTGTTTTCTTTTCATGATTGTCATTTTTATTATACTAGTGGGTTTTGATTTTTCTTGTAGATTGCCTAAGATATTAAGGCAGGATAAAAGATGTTATAACTGACATGTTATAGATTTGAAAATGGCCTATAAACTACCCTCCAAGAGAGGATAAGCTCTACTCAAAAATCCATGGTTAAGTGATAAGGCCAGAACTTATGTAAGGATTTCTTAACTCAGAAAATAGTTCTTAGAAAAAAAAATCCCATTTTAAATAGAAAAACAAGCAGGGCTTTATTAAATTAAATAAAAGTTGTAAAATTAGTATGGAACTATCCTCCCTAAATGCTTGCCAGAGTAGTCTCTGCATTCTTACAGAAGCCATTAATACATTTAAAAAAATATTCAATGCATTCACTCAAAAGATGGATGGGCATTGATCATGAAAACAAAGCCATCTATTACTGGAATCACCACTGCAACAAGCTAAGCTTATCTATCTGTGAAGTCTAGAACTTTGAAATTTCAAATGTATTTTGACATAATCACCTCAGGCATGCTAATGCCTTTATTTTGGGACAGATATCTGGGGCTCTATACTCTTCTGTACCTGGGCCACCTGCTGTGTCCTGCCTCCTTAATGAGACTGTAGGTTTCTGGAGGAGAGAGCTCATTTATCACACTGCTTTACACTCATCCACCTATTGAGCTCATTCATTCTTTCAACACACACTTATAGAGTCTTTAGGTATCACAGACACATTGCTTGGGAATACAGAGACATTATTCAATATCTGTGCATCAAAAGCCTGTCTATAGGGAGAGACGAATGATCATTGATTGCAGCACTGATGTTCTGTATTGGGAGAGAGCAGGAGAATGTGGGCACAGAACAAAGGAGATGCTAAATTCAGCCTGGAAGGGATGGAGTCTGCATCCTCAAGAATGCTTCAGCTCTTGTCCCTAAAGATCCACAAGTAGAAGAATAACTTTATAATGCCATAAATGGAAAGCAGTTACTATGTGGCACGTTCAGTAACTACAACCTGAATAAATATAAATATTCAAACTCGTAATTCCTGGCCACGACTTTGAAATAGTGCATGTGGAAAAAATTACCAAAAATAACAATAGGGTCATGAAAAATGATTTGTGTAATGTTGGATATACTAATTATCCTGATTTGAGGATCATATATTGCACACTGGTATTGATATTCAACTCTGTACCCCACAGATATGTACAATAAATTATGTTTCACTGAAAAACAATGGTGTATTTTTCCCCAAAATGGAATTTCTAACAAAAACACAAATTCCATAGAGATAAATTATGCATTACATTTATTTTTAATCAAGTGGGTGAAGCTATTTTGATATTTGCCTCTCAGATGCTTAGGTAGTAAAATTGATGAGGATTAGAGTATTGTTTTTGTCATTTGGAAGCTGAATCTGGAGAAGATCTTACTGTTGTTGAGGAGACTGCAATGAAGAAGTTCAACCTTGGCATTGTTGTCTTAGCATTAAATACTAAATGCTAACCAAATATAATGCTAATGGAATTTGTTCGGAAAATGAAATGTGATGTTGGTGAAAGGATAAATTTCAGTCAGTAATGCTTCTTTGTGGACCATAAATGTGGTCGTGAATTTGTCAGTATACTGGGGGCACCTCTGTTGGTCTTCAAGATATTAAGATATTAATATCACTGTTAAGTGACAACCTAACCAGCCAATGGAGTTGAGCCCAGCAGTAAACTCCTTGATCACGTCCTTTGTCCCAGAAAACACAGGACAAAACTTAGTGCTTTGCCACCATCATTTAAGAGCATCTACCAATGGATGTGTCATGTTGCCCATAAAGTGTGGAGACCTGGATACCTAAGTCAAGTGCCTCCAAATTTCACATGTCAGTTCTCCTAACAGATCAACGGGAGAGCACAGCTTCACCAAATACATGAGAAATAGTAAGTACAATAATTTAATTAGGTAACAAAGTACAGAATTAGAAAACAGCGTCACAAACTTGGAGAAGAGATTCTAGGGTATAAAAAGGTAAATACACAAAGGTTATAACCACAGAATAATTCAAGCCAGAACAAAAGAAGAGCCAATTAGAGTCTGAGAATAGATAATATTAATAAGAGAAGAAATCTAGTGTTATCAGAGGTGGGAGTGGGGAGGGAGAGGGTGATGGAGAAAGATCTGATAAGGGCAGAAAGAATAAGTACAATTTGTAATAATATCTGTGCTAATAGTATTGATTTGATCAACATATGTCAATGTCAAACCCCCAAAATATGTATAATCAGTTATGATTCAATGAAAAAAAAGTACAATTTGTAATAATATCTGTGCTAATAGTATTGATTTGATCAACATATGTCAATGTCGAACCCCCAAAATATGTACAATCAGTTATGATTCAATGAAAAATTAAAAAGGATGTAGACAAGGGAGCAGATTCTAATCCATGTCTTCCTTTTTACGGTACAGAAAAATAGTTTTCTTATAATAGTACACATTTGTTCCAGGAACACTCTGTGTCCTTCAGCTTTTTATGAGCGTCACTTAATCCTCCTCTTCGCAGATACAAGGCTCAAATCAATCTCCTGTTAATCACTTCTGTCTCCCAGGGAGCTGTGTTAGCTTGTACCCAGGTCCTTCATGAAGACATTATGTTGTCTGAAAGGCCTTTAAAAAGAATGGCTTTCTTGGAGTCTCTTTCTTTTTCTTAACAAGCCAGTATAAAGGGTGCAATACAGAGACATCCTCAGTGCATCGCTGATAATAGACCTTTTTGGCTACACGTCTGATGTCTCTCACGCTGTTCTTACTCTCCAGGTGCTCACACCTGGTGATAAATTGTGTAGTCTCCCAGAGTGATTCTATGTCTTGCAAATGCGGTGTTGTGCCTATCAGCTCACTGTTAATTCCCACTGAAAAACACTTACTGATGATCTTGACTACCAGAGAGTATTTCACGGGTTTTATTATGATATCCTCAGCACCGTCTATAATGTTTAGTCAACATGCAAAAATAACTTTTGAGGAACTCATACTGGACCAAAGGTTTTCAATAATCTATACTGAACACTGAAGAATTAAAAAAATTTATTATGGACACTATAATCAACTTGGGAAGTACAGAGTTGATGCTAGTTTCAGCTAGAATGAAATGTTGCTTAGCTCTGAAGCCAGTAATATCAAAACTGTCGTCATTCTGAGATTTACTGCATGTAACCACATCAGCCATGTCATTTAAAGTTATATGAAGAATCATTATAAAATAATGTAAAAAAAAAAAAAAAAAACTTCATTATGACCAAATAACAGATGAGGAGAGGAATACAGCAATTCAAGAAGTCTATACTTCATTCACAGCCCTAATTATAGTGTGCAATTCTGTAAGAAATGTTACCTAAGTTTAGCTACCCTGATAAATTAAACTAAATTCTAACATGAGTTGAAATTTATTATGTCACAGTTGATACCTTTCTGCCATTTCATCACCAAAATAAGGAAATGTGTAATAGTGCAGGATCAAGCTCACATCAATCTATCACAAGTGTTTGCTCAGTGCGACAGTTCTGATACTGCTGAAGAGACAAGATTTATTCCCTGTGAGAGCTTTCCCAGACATTCTCACCTGTGGATAGATCTCAGTGGAGAAAGCCTCTCAGCATTGAATAATTCTGGAATTACTGTTACTTTGCTGGCATAAATAGGAGAGTATTCTAGAAAAGTACTAAATCTGGCCCACCTACCAATGAAAATATCAAATTTTCAATGGTGTGCTGGAGCTAGCTTGTACCAGCTTCAGAGAGCCAATTATTAAATATTCAGGAATTTTTCAAGGCAGTTATTAGACCATTAGTAAGTTGAAATCATCTATGGGGTGAATATTTAAGCAATGGAATTTAGCAGACCCTTCAAATGATCAGGTTTACTGGCACAACGCTGGGCTACACACATACTCCAGGCATTCTGCAGATTACTAGACATTTATTGAATAAACTTAGGATGGGTAAGTAAAGAATAATACAGAGCTCAAGAACTATGAGCACTGAAATTCAACCCATTTGTTCCCAGACTGACAATTAGGAATTTTATGTTGGAAAGTTCTGTGTTCCAGACAATCAAAGTTATAACACTGAAAATATCTTCTATAACTTTCATTGCTTTATTCATCTAATACAGAAGCAACTTTCTTCCATATCTCCTATTGATCTATCAATTATTTCTTAAATTGTATGGGTTGTAAACTATGACTATAGTGATTGTAATATTACTGAAAAGGACAGTCATATTCAGAAAACCATCTGAACTGTTTTTGAAATTGACTACCACAAGTGGCTAAAATGATAATCAGTTAAAAGTGATATTTCATGAATAAATTATATGGCATAGTTGGGGGAAAATTGTCAAATTCCGTTTAAATTTGTTTTGTTTTTAATTTGATTCATTGCTTTTTTCATGATATACAAATCTCCTAGGCTATCTTTCATATCGTTTATTTTATCATATTTATAGTTATCTTTTGTTAATATCATTTGGAACCTGAACAAAATGCTTTTGTTGGCTAAAAGGACTGTCCTCTTTTAATTTATGTTGCACCTTTAGTGATTAAACAGTAACTTACAGTAGGAACAGACAAGGTTATCTCAAAAAGTTCATGGAAAAATAGAATTAAAATATAATACAAATATTTCCATGAACTTTTTGAAGTACCATCGTATATTATACACAACATATCCCCAATAATTTCTAATACCTTTTCAAAAAATCAAAGAAACATATTATGGGATTTTATCATTATTCTTATCTATTTATTTGCCTATGCTGTGTATTGACTAAATAAATTCATTTGAATTGCCAAACATTATTTAAATATATGAAAGTCCTTTTCTAAACTAAAATTGTATCCAAAAATTGCAACCTCACATGTAGTCAAAGTTAGAATCTACCAATTATATTCGACATCTAACTTTTCAAAATAATAATATATTAACAAAGTAAACATTCTACACATTTTGTAAATCAGTTATCAATGTTACATTTATTTTGAATAGATGTCAAGAATCAAGAAGGAGTTGTGAAAGTTCTATTTTCTATGAAATGTTAAAGATTTGAGAAAATTAAATGTCAAGTACATTTGACAATCCTATTTGTCCTTAATAGAAATACGCATAGTCTACCTGGGTTTTTCTGGAG
>NW_007749223.1:0-1189 GCF_000696425.1 Galeopterus variegatus | reverse complement strand
GCATATTCCACAGCAAAATGAGGCATTCAGTTCGGTATTCATTAACTGTGTATATGCTTCCCCCCCAGTTCATTTAACAACTACTTTCTGAACATATAAAAATGTCAGTCATTTCCCAGGGCATTTGGAATAGCTTATTGCACATATAGAAACAAAAAGTAGACCAGCCTGTGGGGAAGATTAACTTCTCAGGGCACATTTTGAAATAATAAGTGGTTGGTTACAAAGGAGAGCTAAAATTTTACTAATAATAGCAAGCACATGAATTACGCCTACTGGGTACCAATCACTGTTCTATGTATTTAAGATTAGTAATTTATTCAATCCTCTCAATATCTCTGTGGAGAAGATCTATTGGAATCCTCTACAGCTGAGAGAACTACAGTGTAGAGAGCCTAGATACTCACCTATGGTCTCATAACTTCACAATGGAAGGTAGGCATCTTGACTTCAAAGTCTATCTTAACCACAGATATTATCTCCAAATTTGAATATAAGTCCTTCAGAAAGGAACATTCGGCAACATTTGCAAAGCATAAAAAAAATTCACCAGCCATTCACATTTATCAAGTTCTAATAAACACCGGGTGCTGGGATGATAAATAATTTGAAGAATGTCAACAGATCAGATGAATAGTTTTCTTCAAAGTTGCAAGATAGCTTATATAATGGGAAAAACACTGCAGAAGCCCTGGATTGGAGACTAGTTTGAAAACTAGTCTAGCTAGCTCTGGTTGAGCACATCATTTAATTTAAATTTAAGCTGATGTTTCCCTGTCTGTGAAAGGTAATATAGTATCTATTCTATTTGTATTTTAACATTACTGCGAGAATCAAACCAAATCAGGTCGTTTCTGCCTGAATATCTTTCAGTGGCCACAGAGACCCATTCAAAGTTTGAGAGGATGTTTCCGTGAAAATGAAGGTGGGAACACAGAAAATAGGGCATTGACCACTCTCGTGAGAAGAACAGAAGCTGGTGTGGTACTAAATCAAGTGGGTACTGGAATTGGGGCAGCTTTGGGGACTGGGTCCCCTGTTGGATGGCCCATGACATGACCCAGCTGCTCTGGCCACGGTTAATTCTCTTCACGTCTGCCTCCTTTTGTTTTCATTTTCAGATGTCTGACTCTCTTTGCACCTCTCAGAATTGACAATAGAGTAAAATAAAATCTGTGATTAGAGGGAA
>NW_007749222.1:10581-11134 GCF_000696425.1 Galeopterus variegatus | reverse complement strand
GGGAACTCAGAGAAATGCATGCCAAGAAAAAAACTGTGCCCTTTTAAAAATCTTTTAGAGCCCCTGTGGTTTTAGGTCCCAAAATGGCTTCAGTCCTGCTCACTCCAACATTTTCAGCATTATATGTAATACTGGTATGCCACTTTTCTTACCTAGGTTTATTGATTTAAAAAAAGCTTATGTTATCTCTATATTACAAAAAGTTGTTAATAGGAAGAATGACTTAACTTGATGGCTAGNTGATGCCTAGAGCTGGCATTCAAAATTAAATGACAGTCATCTTTTGTGATCTGTAAGACTTGCCCATGCACTGTCTCAGAAGTAACCAGAAAGGGAACCTCCTAGCTATTAGTCCATGACTGAGTGCGGGACTTAATTGTAAACTTCCTGAATCATGAAAGCTATCTCCAAACCACACACACATGAATACTAACG
Organism: Galeopterus variegatus; assembly: GCF_000696425.1. Lineage (NCBI taxonomy): Eukaryota > Metazoa > Chordata > Mammalia > Dermoptera > Cynocephalidae > Galeopterus > Galeopterus variegatus. The sequence continues at coordinate 10,699 of NW_007749222.1, read as the reverse complement.
GGCAAAAATATAACTAGCTAAAGGTTCTTATGCACAACCTTTGAAATACAGATTAAGATAGAAATAGAGATAAATACATATGGATATTGCTGAATTTAATGTTCAACTGAATCCATTG
>NW_007749222.1:7789-8557 GCF_000696425.1 Galeopterus variegatus | reverse complement strand
ATTGCATGTTCTATAAACAGTGCTATGCACTTGAATTGGAAAATAAAATTGGAATTTAATAAATACATCTCCAATATCAGTGTGGACTCATGGATGGGCTGGATAGTTGCTTGATCCTCCCTGAGTCTTTGAAGCTTCCAATGTTAAAAGCCTTGCACTCTATAATTCATCAGTGACTGAGCAAGATGATCCAAATTATTTTTAAAGAAATGTTGGTGGGCTGTCTGTTTTAAAATTGCTGTCTAAACATTGACAGATGGACTTAATTCAGTTGCCATACTCAATAGCATACCAGTATATATTTCTGATAGTTTATATGTTTTCTGGTTGAACAGAAGTTTTTCCAAATAAGAAAACTGATGCTATGACAGAAATTATTAAGAATTTTTTTTCTTTATGATAAAACTCTGGAGAAATGCCCAGTGATAGAGAAACAAACCCATTTTACTGGACAAATTATAAGGCTTTAATGCATTATGCCAAGTTTATGTCCATCAGGCAAAAGAGGCTTTCCATGATCAACCAACCAAGGACAGCCAAACCTTTCACAATTTACAACCTAGAGATGGGTTCTTGATGGAGTTTGGATGTATTGTCCCCTTCAAAACTCATGTGGAAATTTGATCCCCAATGTGGCCGTGTTGGAAACTGATTGAGTCATGGGGGCAGATCCCTTATGAATGGATTAATGCTCTCCCTGTGGGAGGGGGAAGTAATGCGTGAGTTCTCTCTCTATTAGTTCCCACGAGAGCTTGTTGTTTATAAGAC
>NW_007749222.1:5135-6100 GCF_000696425.1 Galeopterus variegatus | reverse complement strand
AAAAATCAAGAGACCATTCCATTAATGCCAATACCTGTCTTTGCTACCAATGAGAGATACTCTGAAATCCCAAAGGGAGACTAGGAAGTTATCCTTGATATGTTAAACTTCACCATTTATCAATTTCCTACATTTGGTGGAAGTAATGCACTAATCTTTCCAATTGGTAGCCTAATTACTGTCAGATATAGAAAACCTATTTGGTTGATGCCTGCACAAGGTATATTATGTTTCCAGGTAAAACACATTTCAGACACGGGAGCTATTTATGTGAGTAAAAGGAACTGCTAATATTACATCACTGATTTTATTACTGTGGAGAGCTTAATTAAAGAGTTGCTGATACTGGCATTTCTATAGACATGGCCATTTCAAAACACATTAAGAAAATTATTCCATAAAGGAACACATGATGTGTTTACAGGAACAGCTAGTGGTTGGTTTGCGGGCATCCTGAATGACAGATGGTGAGCCTGACTGTTCCAAGTTTTCCTAATCTTTACATTTCTTGAAGTGGGTCTGCAGATCACTATGACTTGTATCATCAATCTAANCTAATCTTTACATTTCTTGAAGTGGGTCTGCAGATCACTATGACTTGTATCATCAATCTAACGCCAAAGTTGAATACCTCTTTAGATCGGGCCACTTTTTAGTGTCCTACGGTACTCAATCACCAAGGACTATGACCAAAGGAACTCAGACACTGTCGCACTATCTTTAGTGCCTGAACTTTACATTTTTCAATTTTGATTGATTTAATTTACGGAGACTCCTGATAAAAATGTATTTCAGTGTCTTGACATTATGTTGTATTCATCTAAAAGTACTAAATGCACACAAGCAACTGCATTTTTACATCATACGGTCTCATTATGATTGGAATTACAAAAATGTAAAACATGAACCCTATAATTTGACATTGTAAAATTGTGAATTCTATACGGAAATCAAGCAGATCCATT
>NW_007749222.1:2676-3104 GCF_000696425.1 Galeopterus variegatus | reverse complement strand
AGATTTTAAAGGTACAGCTCAAAGAGTTCAATAAGTGCATATGCTTATGTAATCACCCCCAGTTAAAAATTATTATAATTTTAAAAAAATGAAATCACTTGGAGAAGATAGTTAGAATTCTTATTTTCTAGAGCTATGCTATTTAGTGTGTAGTTTAGAGTTCAGGAATGTTGTGTTTACAGATTAAGAAGCAGCCAGGGAATAGTAAAGTATGTTTTTATTTCTTGACTAAGTTAAAATATTTTTGAAAAGCAAATATCATGTTAGAGGCTGGAAATAAGAGGAGCTTAAGTTATTTTAATTTTTTTCCAAGAATAGACCATATTGATGAGTGTAATATTTGATTTAGCTAATGTTTACTTCCGCCAATCGTGATATGAAGAAAGACCCATCTTCAATCTTTCCCCAGGAGTTAAAGTAGGAGTATA
>NW_007749222.1:0-589 GCF_000696425.1 Galeopterus variegatus | reverse complement strand
AAAAATAGTTTTGTTATGTAAATAGAGGATAATACCCTACATATTTTTTGTTTGTTTGAACAACAATAATATTTATTAGGAGAAAGAACATGGTGGAAATTCACACTGATGCCAACCTCCCTGAGTATCCAAAACAGTGCAGGGCTGAACACCACCTTTTTCTGTTCGACTTTACAGTACTGTATTTTATAGGATTTCAGAGCTGAAGNGAGTTTGGGGCCTTTGTCTCCCCTGCTTGCCCACAGCCCCTAATGTTTCTGCGCATCTCCACTGGTTGAAATCCTACCTGCACTTCATTGTCTTGTCAAAATCAATGCTTCCATAAAGCACTCCTAGTCAGTGCACGGTCCCCCTCATGGATATAAGAACACGTTTGATTTGATAAAGCATATAATTATTCTCTCCCTCTAGATATCTTTGTTATTATTATTAAGAATTTATAACAGGGATAGAATTATGTGTGATTGATTCTTCTCACTAATTCGACAAAGATTGATTTTATATCTATTATGTAGACAGAGGCCAAACACAACTTAAATATAAAAATGGAGTCTACTTTCCACAAGTTCCAATATTATTCCTTTAAAAA
>NW_007749221.1:2684-11134 GCF_000696425.1 Galeopterus variegatus | reverse complement strand
CCAAGCCTCTCCATTAAATTTCATTTGCTTCAGTCTCTATTTAAATAGTTTCCTCTGTATACGAATCGAATGTTTCTGCTGAAATTTAAAAAAAAAACATTTTTTTTCACATTTTGTCATCTTTATGAAAATTGCTATATCTGATTTTGTATCCATGTTTCTGTTACCTTGATTACTAATAGATCAGTGATTTTTTGCAGTCTACTTAGTGATTTTGTGTGTGTGTTTGTGTGTATGTGTGGCTAAAAGTGGGAGGAAATAAGAAGCTTTGTGTTGGGAATGGAAACTTTAGGCAGATTGCCAGATTATTTTAAATGATTTCTCCAAACAATATTAGGAAATTTATCTCGGTACCATAGGACTAAATTCAAGTATCTTGTCTGAAAACAATAAAGCAACTCTGTCAGTTTTTCACTTGGTAGATTTTCCCTTGGCTTGTGAAATGAAAAATTAAATCTGTCCGTATAGATTTGTTTGCTTTCTTTGGTCTGGCCATTAGAATTGTATAAATTGCCCAGATTTCCTTTTTTTTGCCTTAACCAATAGGCAGTTAAGACAGGATAGTATTATGTTACAATTCCAGTATATATACCTGGGACTCCTAGGGGATCAGGAATCTAAATTTTGCATGTAAGTACTACTGTTGTATAAGTGATAATAATATGATTAAACATATGTGAGTACATTTAAAAGCAATAATTATTAGTAGCTTTTGGTCATTTTCTGTACTTTCAAAGAATACTAACAAATAACACTTGTCAAGTAGAGTTGTTAGAAAAGGGTCTGTATTATTTAATCATTTGGGATCCCTTTATATTTGACCTCATGTACAAATCCTCATGTACAAATCCTAATAATTGGGCAAATTATTTAATGTTTCTGAGGCTCAGTTTTAGTATTTGTAAAATGGAATAATACCAATTAGAAGGGTTGTTTTGAAAATAAAATTAGATAACCTACTGAATGAATTTCTGATGGTAAGACCCAAGGGTCTGCATTTTTAACCAGTTCCCCAGATGATGATTAGTATGTTACAGGTTCTAAAATTCTACCATATATAAAAATCACATGGATGATTTGTTAAAACACATTGCTGGGCCCCACCCCAAGAGTTTCAGATTCAGTAAGTTTAGGGTGGGGTCCAACAATTTTTATTTCTAAAAAGTTCCTAGGTGATGCTGATGCTGCCGGTCTGGGGAACACACTTTCAGACCACCTGTGTAGTATATATGATGCCACTTGGAACAAGTTAATAAAAATAGAAATAATAATTGGAAGAGTTGTTGGGCACTCATTATGTACCAGACACTGTTACGTGTGCTTTACATACATTATCATTTAATCCTCTCAATGGTCCTATGAGTGTTATTTTTTCTTATTTTATAAAGAAGGAAAGTGAGTCACAGAGACGTTCAGGAACTTGCCCAAAGTTACCCAGCTAATACACACCTGGAGAATCTGGCTACAGTGTTTGTTCTCTAAAACATTATCCAGATAAAAGGTATAACCTGATGATCATGATGATCATGCAGAATTTTTAATTCTCTTTAAAAGAATTTTTCCTAATTTAAAATTTAGTGTTTATTCTTATGTGGGTCTCAGGTCAAAGACTAGAGGACCAGGCTTACCTGGGTCACTGATAGCAAGGAAAGTTCACTTAGTCATGTGCCAGCCAGTACACCACAACCCTGTGTTCCCCTAGGATTTTTGTAGACTTGATCTTTAAATATCTTTTTTATTATTATTGATTTTTTTAAAAAAAAATTTTTTTTTAAAATTTTTTGGTGCTGGCTGGTACAATAACCCAAACCCTTGGCCTTGATGTTATAAGTACCACTTAGAAATATTTATATGAAATATTGCTTATTACATTTGTCTTCTGCCATCAAGTTCTTGGATAGAACATGAAATTATAGTTTTTCCTCCCCCTCTTCACAGAGTCTTCTGGGCCATTATGGCAGTCAAGTGGACTGGTGGACATTCTTCTCCTATTCTCTGCCTGAATGCAAGTAAAGAAGGACTAGTGGCTTCTGGAGCAGAGGGTGGAGATCTCATCACTTGGGGTGAAGATGGGACTCTATTAGGACACATCCAGTTCCAAGGGGCTGATGATGTTACTAGTGTCTTATTTTCTCACTCCCGTCCCACCAAGCTCTATGCCTCACATGGAGAAACTATTAGCATAATGGATGTCAGATTCCTCAAAAGTTCCCTGGACCAATTTCATGTGAACGAAGAAGAAATCAATTGTCTTTCATTGAATGAAACTGAAAACCTGCTGGCTTCTGCTGATGACTCTGGGGCAATCAAAATTCTAGATTTGGAAAATAAGAAAGTTAGCAGATCCCTGAAGAAACATTCCAATATCTGTTCCTCTATAGCTTTTCGACCTCGGAGGCCTCAGAGCCTGGTATCATGTGGACTGGATATGCAGGTGATGCTTTTGCAGAGAGTACTTGGGTAATTTCTAAATGGGATTTGCTAACAGAATCAAGTTATTGATCAGGCTAAATATGTCTTTGCATTTTCTGTTCTCTGCTAACATGTCATCCATTTATGAACCATAAGCTTTACTTCTATATTTAATTGTAGCCTGACAAAACCTACTAGATTTTATTAACAAAGTAATCATTAATCCTTTAGTTTTCCTTTCACTATGCTTTAAGACATTCCTAAGACCTGAGAATTCAAATGTTTGATTCAAAACATCTGTTTAAACAAAGGGACGTACTGAAGGCAGAGTTGATCTGCCCACTCTCTACAAACTCTTATGTTAAAAAAAAAAAGTTGGAGGGACTGGGTCTGTTTTTACTTGAAAATTCTTGTGTACATTAATTGAAATATTGTATATGAATGACCAGTATCAGAGCATTGTATTCAGTGTTGAGTTTTGAAAGTAACATTACAAATTAGCCCATATCCAGAGGAAGGCCTTCAGGAGAGTAGATATATCTAGAAGCCTCGTTATGTGAGGAACTGGAGGTGTTTAATTCTTAGATTTTTTTAGAGGAAAAAAATGGAATATGCTGGTTTAAATAGCAGAAGTCAAGGGGAAGCAGATTTTGGTTTAATTTGATTTTTCAAATAGCTTTAATTTTCCCACTGCTGAATGTGTTTCCTCTGGAGAGAGTAAATCTCCTCACTGGAGTGAGAATAATCATGATTCCTGTCTGTTGGGCACTTAGTACTTGTGAGTGCTTTACATATATTAGTTTTAATTCTTATCACACCACAGTTATTCCTAGATAGTTATTCCTCTTTTACAAATAAGAAAACTGAGGTTCAAATTAAGTGTCCACACAGCTGCCTTACTGAGATTCAAACCTCTCTCTCTGTCTCCAAAGGCTATGTTTTTTCTCTGTGACACCAGAGGTATTGAAGCAGAATATCATCAATAATGTGACAGAAAAGTTTGTTGGTGGGCCAGCCTGGTGGCGCACTCGGTAGAGTGCGGTGCTTGGGAGTGTGGCAGCGCTCCCGCCGAGGGTTCGGATCCCATATAGAGACCGGTCCGCTCACTGGTTGAGCATGGTGCGGGCGCAACACCGAGGGTTGCGATCCTGTTGCCGGTCGCGGTACGGGCGCGACACCGAGGGTTGCGATCCTGTTGCCGGTCGCGGTACGGGCACGACACCGAGGGTTGCGATCCCGTTACCGGTCACGAAAAAAGACAAAAAGGAAAAAAAAAAAAAAAGAAAAGTTTGTTGGTTTGGGAACAGGTGACTTCTAGTAGGAGAAACATTGTTTATTAATGACCTACATGTTCGGGACTGTTGAAGGCATTTAATCTATGTTCTCAATTATATACAGTATCTTCTAAGACTGTTCCTGTTAATAACATCTAAGGTTTTGACTTTTCAACCTTCTTGGCTATTGTTCTTTACCACTCCCTCCTCCACCCTACACATCTCCTATAATTTAGGAATCAATGAGTCTGGTTTTTGTTGTCACAATGACTGTTCCCTTCTTCCTCAAGCTACCAGCATTTAGCAGGCAGAATCAGTAGATGTCCTGAAGTGCTAGAATAGACCCTGAACAGTAAAAAAATTGTCCCACCAAAAATGTCTATAGTGCCTCTGTTGAGAATTGCTCTACATTTATGGGGCACTGTGACAGTACAATTTCTAACTTCTTTTCTACTCCTAGGTCTTGACCAAGCCCTTTGTAATCCTCTTACATTTTCTAACCTGGTAGCGATAATCTGCCTATGTGGTTGTGAAGAAACACAAAACCAAGTGATATCAGTTTTAAGTAGGCAGATTGTACAGTGTGTCTTTGACTAGTCATTATTTCATCATTCAGGTATGCCACTTTTCTATCACTGGCTCATTAATTAACCACGAGGCATGGCAAAAGACTATAGGTATGCAGAAGTGACCTGTACTCTTCAAATTACAGTGGGAGGAATGGTCATCTGGATTTATCATTTTGCCTCCAGTTCTAGGTGAGATGTTTTAGTGGAAGGCAGTTGCTAGAGAACAGTCTAGAAAACAAATATTTTGTGAAAGGGAGGCTTAAGTAATTCCTTATTTTGATTTGCCTGGCAAAAGTTACTGAAAGTTCACTGTAGATTAATTTCTGCACTGGGTTGTCATGTAACAACAGTGGCTAAGAGCACAGTTGTGCTTTAAAGAGATTGCTTCCTATAATGAAGTTGAAACTCTATAATTTTTTCACAGTTTTCTCCTTAAAACCCAGCTATTCCGTATTATTCTAAACTTTAAGAATAACCGGCGTATGGGGGAGCTCAAGAATGTAGACATAATAGTGGAAGGGAGTTCTTACTAGGTTAATTTTGAGTTATTTCTCTGTAAACAAACCAATTTTACCTTTTTGTCTTTTTTACTGACCGGTAACGGGATCGCAACCCTCGGTGTCGTGCCCGTACCGGGGACCGGCAACGGGATCGCAACCCTCAGTGTTGCGCATGCACCACGCTCAGCTAGTGAGCGGGAACCGGTCTCCACATGGGATCCGAACCCTCGGCGGGAGCGCCTCCGCACTCCCAAGCGGCGCACTCTCCAGTGCGCCACCAGGCCAGCCCAGCAAACCAATTTTAGCTTAAGGCACTACTCGAGTTACAGTTGACCCTTGAAAATCCAAGTATTATTTTTGACTACCCAAAAACTTAATTACTGATAGCCTACTGTTGACTGGAAATCTTACCAATAACAAATAGTTGATTAACACATATTTTGTATGCTATATGTGTTATATACTGTATTTTTACAATAAAGTAAGGAAGAGAAAATACATGTATTGGAAAAAAAATTCACATATAAGTGGACCCACACAGTTCAAACCCATGTTGTTCAGGGTCAACTATATTGCCATGTTCAACACACTTACCTTTGTTATTATAGAAATTATGAAATTATTTCTTTTCATTTAGATAGGTTTAAATAGGCAAAGTATACTCAAAGAGGCAGGGATCTTAGAGAAAAGTGTGATTTATTAAGATACTTGAGACTGTTTAATTTTTTATTAAATAGATACAAAACAATATTTATAATATACACATAAGGTATAAAGAATAACATTAAATAAATACCTTTGTATCTATCATTCAAATACAGTTTTTTCTTGTAAAGACCTTTGGAAATTTGAAACCACCATGTATTTCTGTATCACACACATTGATTTTCTTTTTCCCCTCATTTCAGCATCTGAAAACAAATGGTTCAAAGGTTTGTTGTTGTTTCTGGAGTTTGCAAGATCTCTAGTACCAACACATAGGGATCAGGATGGTAGAGGAGGCTCTTTATCTTGAAAATAAATCTTTTATGTGGAAAGAAATTTTGGAAGGGAAGAAATTTTTGAGCAGGATCACTTTGATATGATTGCATTCACTTCTGAACATTTGCCAGTTGTCCATTTTCTCTCCCTTTGACATTTTACAGGACCAAACGTCCCGAACTTTTTTTATTCTATTACCTTAATATCTCTAGCTCTCTTGTTTAGGTGATACTGCTTTAATAACTGGTTGAGAATTCAGGTGTAAAACACCTTGGAGTCTTTGGCAGTTAGGAAGAATAAAGAGGTATAAAGGGAATGTTCAGAGAGGAACAATCCAGAATCTTCAATACTTTGAAATGATTCTGGACTTGATAGAATCTGGAATAATTATTAAGACGTTTAGACGATTTAAGTCAAATACAAAAATGTTTCAGCTGCTGAAAACATTTTGGGTGTAATTCATGTTGCATTTCAGAACAGAAAATATAATCCAGGCATTAGGAGCTGTATAAGAAAGAACTGGGGGTACCTGCCAATACACTTAAGCTAGTAGATTCTGGAATGTCCATTTTCCTGTGTTCAGATTTTTTAATAGAAATTATTTTTATATCAAGTTTCAGCACTCATTCATTCGTGTTATATTTTCTGATATGTATTTTTACGTTAGCTTGTTTCAATTTGTTAGGACTTTGGCTTCACTCAAGTAGTGATTGCTGGCCACTTAGTATAATGTTATAAATCCAATCCAAAAGAATTTTCAATGCTTTTCCAAGTAGGAGCAAAATATAAGTGTTATTAGATGTCACTGCTTTTGAAAATAGCATCACCTGGGCCGGCCCGTGGCTCACTCGGGAGAGTGTGGTGCTGATAACACCAAGGCCCCGGGTTCGGATCCCATATAGGGATGGCTGGTTAGCTCACTGGGTGAGCGTGGTGCTGACAACACCAAGTCAAGGGTTAAGATCCCCTTACCGGTCATCTTTTAAAAAAAAAAAGAAAATAGCATCACCAGTGGTAATCATGTCAATTCAGATCTATGCTTTTCACTGTCTAAACAAGGTCATGCTATCCTAGTGTCCATTAAAATTATGAGTTATTATTCAGGGATACCAGATGGTAAAATAAAGCTGTCCTCTTTGAAAGTATTTAGAATATTTTTCTCTTCAAATTGGTTGATACAGGAAAAGGATGAATCACTAGATTATAGTATAAAATCCATTCAGAATGCTTATTTTGTTTTAAACAGGTTTTAATTACCATTTCTTTTAAATCAATTTAGTACGTCCAAGATCATGGTAGGAAACAACAACAAAAAACCAAATATAATACTAGGATGTCAAATTAATCAACAAACACGTTTGGAATTTCTGCTCTTTCCCAGGCATTATGCTAGGCATTAGCAAAGATGAATTCAATCTCAAGAAATTGACAAGCTAGTAGTATATGTCAATTAAGAGAATAGAAACTAAATACGAGAAATAGAAGTGGGGGCCGAGCCCGTGGCGCACTTGGGAGAGTGCGGCGCTGGGAGCGCAGCAGCGCTCCCGCTGCGGGTTCGGATCCTATATAGGGATGACCGGTGCGCTCACAGTGCTCACTGGCTGAGCGCGGTGCGGCCGGTCTCAAAAAAGGACAAAAAAGAAAAAAAAAAAAAAGGAATAGAAGTGGGTTGGAATAGTTAGGAAAGCCTTGTTGAAGGAACACGGACTTGAGCTTAAGCCCCTAGCATGGGTAATTTGGGTGACAGGAAAGGAAAGGCATTCCAGATAGACATTATTTCAATGATAATCCAAATTTAGTTTATTTAGTTGATAGGCATTTTTACCTATAACCAGTGTAAACTAAAAGTGACAGATTTCTTAATCATCAATTTTACTTGAAGAGAAGAAGGTAGAAAGACTTATAGAAACTGGCAGCTGTTTAACAAATACTTTAGTGGGTTTTTTTTTTTTTTTTTAAAGAAAACGTAATTTTATTAATATTTTTTACATTCTAGGATGTTGTTATGGAGCAGCTGGGAGGGAGGGGGAGAGGAGAAAGGGGAAGGAAATGGGATGGAAGAAGGAGGAAGGAGGAGGGACTGGATTGAGGCCTGTGGCACCCCCCTCATTCCCATAGAGGAAACTGGGGGGCTTCCAGCAGTGGCTTGGTCATTGCTGGGCTGGGTGCAGATGTCAGGGGGGTGTGGCAAAAGCCCTCACCCCCCACTGTCCCAGCTCGAGAACCCAGAGTCCTTCTTGCTGTGGCTTGGTGGTCGTCGCTGGGCTGGTTGCATGTGGGGGGGGGCGTGGCCAAGGCCCAAGGCCCCCCACCACCCCAGCTCAGATGAGCCTGGGGTGCATCCTGCAGTGGCTTGGTGGTCGTTGCTGGGCTAGCTGTGCATGTGGGTGGGGGCATGGCTGAGGCCCAAGGCCCCCACCCTCGGGATTGGTTATGGGTGTGGGGGGTATGGCTGAGGCCCCCAGAACTCCCCCCTTTCTGGTTTGATATGCCAGGGGACTTCTGGTCCTTCTAGGTGTTATAGGTGTTCTTTGGTGGAGTGAGACCTTTACTAGTTAATATGAAACTTCATCTCTGGTTGTCGGTACTTTGTTTTTTCTTTCATTTCTGTGTTGGATTATTTGCTGTTCCCATCATTTAACTCTACACTGGAAATAATTTGTTGTCCTTTGCTTACTTCTAAAATGGGGAACTTCCTGTGGGGACCAGTACTT
>NW_007749221.1:0-924 GCF_000696425.1 Galeopterus variegatus | reverse complement strand
ATTTTATTAGAAGCTGAATAAGCACAACAGTTGAACAAAATGGCTAGAACTGTATGACTTTATAACTTCTTATTTTAAGGTGATGCTGTGGAATCTTCAGAAAGCCCGGCCACTGTGGATTACAAATTTACAAGAGGATGAAACAGAAGAAATGGAAAGCCCACAATCACCTGGTCAGCTCTTAAACCCTGCTCTAGCCCACTCTGTCTCTGTGGCATCGTGTGGTAATATTTTTAGTTGTGGTGCAGAAGATGGTAAGATTCGAATCTTTAGGGTGATGGGAGTCAAGTGTGAACAGGAACTGGGATTTAAGGGCCACACTTTGGGGGTATCCCAGGTCTACTTTCTCCCAGAATCCTATTTGCTGCTTACTGGAGGGAATGATGGGAAGATAATGTTGTGGGATGTGAGCAGTGAAGTTGAGAAAAAACAGAAGAGTCCTGCAAAGCATACCCACAGGAAGAAAACTAAAAGAGCAACTTATACCAAGCAGGGTGGAAATACTAATGCTTCAGTAGCAGATGAGGAAGAACATGGCAGAATTTCACCAAAGCTATATATTGAACATGGAGAAAAAGTGAACTGGCTCTTGGGTACAAAAATAAAGGGGCACCAAAATATATTAGTAGCTGATCAAACTAGTTGTATATCTGTATATCTCTTAAATGAATTTTAAATCCAATAAAATCATTTGAAGAACTGTGGCAAATTTTTTTTTTAGGTTTAAAAAAATACTGATTCTTCATTTAAACTATTGGTTATATGTAGAATCATACCATTCCATTGTATAAATTTCAAGACATTTGAACAAAAAAAGATAATTGATTGATACTAGTAATGGTGAAAGTTGTAGTGCAGTGTATTGCTCATGTATTTGTGGTGATGTTGATGTAAACCTACTGTGCTGTCAGTCATATAAAAAAA
>NW_007749220.1:0-11135 GCF_000696425.1 Galeopterus variegatus | reverse complement strand
AAAAAAAAAAAAAAAAACAGCTGTTACAGACTTTTGAAGAGGTGGTGGTCCAGAGAGGAAGAGACAAATAGCTAAAAATTCTAAACATATGCGTTGGGTAATGATACTATGATACCATTGAGTACTATGGATATCAATGGTACTATGAAGAAAAATAAAGCATTATTTATAATTAAGAAAACAGACCAACCAACTAAAAATCAGGGAGCCAGAAAATTAATTTTTAAATCAATATATTTTACTCCTGAGATACAAGAATACTTTTTAAATCATGATAAATGACCCCTCCCACTCCTCTTTATCCCCACCTCCATCCCAATGCATTCAGTGGTTTCTCTTGGTTCCCTCACCTGGACCCCTCCGCAGAGGCCAACCCATGTCAGCACACTCCATTTTTCTCTATACTTGCACAATGATTTTGTTATTTAAAGTTTCTAAAACATATAAAGCTCCTTCCTGCCTCAGGACTTCACACACATATTGTTCCCACTTGAGATTCTACTCCCCTTATTCCACCCACCTCCAAACTCAACTAATTCCTGCTCATTTTTCAATATTCAACCTAACTGTTGAATATTGTGATTTCTGCATGGAAGCCAATTCTGGATGAGATCTTCCTGCTCTCATTTCCTCACATCTTTACCTGTCCTTTTTAAGACTTTTTAATATTTAAATTATGTAAAGACTTATGCATGCTCTTTGTGTGTGCATTCATCAGACTGCAAGCACTGAGGGGGTGGGGGGCAGTGGTTTCTTTTGCCTGTGTACTTTCAGTGCCTTGCACCCTGCCTGGCACCAACTAGGTATTTAGAAAATTGTTTCTAGAGGATTAAAGAATGAATTTCCATCAAAATGTCTTCAGTTTACAACACATAGTTTTATGCAACACATGGCAAAGCAGGATCTGGTGGGAGCTGGTAATATCCTTTAAAACGCATGACTGAGCAAATGATTCTAGTTTAATCTGTATTTTTTAATCTGTGTAACACACTGTTTCCGCCCCAGACTCTGCTGGAAGTCTACTGCTTGCTTGTAGGCTCATAGACCCAATGACAGATGGTTTCTGATCTTTGCTATCTGGCTTCCAGAATGGGTCTGTATTGCTAACTCATGTGGTTTCTCTAACATGTAGAATCTGGTTCTGGTGGCCATCCTCTCTGAGGAATCAGGTACTTTCTGAGCTCTGTAGCCATGGGAGAAAGGTTTTAAATGCTCTCATGTTGGAAAAGCCACTGTATTCTTGGAATCATTGTTGGAAAAGAATCCAATTGTGAAAAGCCACAACTGTGTAAACTATTAAATAATCCCAGGTGGCAATAACTCAGGACTTTATTGTTTGATCACCTCAAGTCCAATATTCTGAAGGAAACACACATATATGTGCAAACACACAGTGGTGGTGATGTTTTCTACTTCTTTCAGGGTGAGAAATTAGAATTCTCCTTGAGGATGGGAAGAATCCTTCTTCAGCGTCTAGCATATCCTAAATCTCCACTGTGGCACTTATCGATTTGTAGTAATATTTTCCATACCTGTCTTTCCTATCTTTTCTATTTTTTATCCCCCAAACCTGGTCAAAAACCAAAACAACAAGCACACACATACAAAAATACAAAACAAACAAAATTCAAAACAGATAATTAATTAAATGAATCACAGATAATAAACAAGTACTTGGAAATAGCCTGAGCTGGAGTCTGCTATTCCTTATATATCTCAGCCAGGCAAAATGTTGCTCAGAAGCTGCTCAGAGAATAAAACTCTTGTGTAACATCTATTCCTTTAAATCAAGGACTGAAGTTTTCCCAAGCCCAGTAAACCCTCAGATTTTCCTGCATAGATATGCTAGAATGACTCTGGTCTATTAGTTGGCAAATAGGACTGCTTAATAACTGCAGAGAAACTATAAAATTCTATTCAGAATATAATAAAAGCTGCAGAGGATTGTGTATTCATTTATCTTCTAGTACAAAAACTTGACTCCTCAAATAACAGGGTGTTGCCATGTTAGCTTCCTCCAGAGAATAGAAAACCAAACTGTAGAGAGAGTAGAATAGTCTGATTAGTATCAGAACCACTGAAATTGAGGCCACTCCGAAGCCTCAGTTCTTTTTTTTTTAAGTTAAGCTATTTATTTTAATTGACAAATGACAAATCATATCTGTTTGTGGTGTACAACATGATGTTTTGATATAATATTCTCCTACGCAAAGCCTCAATTCTTAATTGGTACTACAAGATTCAGCTGATAATTTGAATGATCCCACCTGTGCTTTTACATTTGTAAGAATTATTCTACTTAGTTTTTTGTGATTTCATATTCTAAAATCATTACCTTAAATTCTCAAATATAAGATAGTAGGTTGGTATGTAGAAATATGAGGCAAAATTATTTTTAGCTTTATATCAAAAACAAATCAATGCAATAGTGTATTCAAGACAACAGAAAAAAAAGAAAAGAAAAGAAAGAAAGGAAAGGAAAAGAGAAAAGAATGTAAAAGAAAGGAGAGAGGGAAGGAGGAGGAAAGGACAAAGAAAGTGAAAGAAAGGGAACTATTAAAATATTTGATAGAGCTCTGCTACAACTCAGATGCTTTTGTATGTGCAGTATTTCAATGTCCTTCCTAGGTAAATAGCAAAGTCTTTTCTTTTTATTACCAATGCTACAGCTGCTGTTGCTTACAAAGAGATTCACAAATCAAAATAGATTCAGTTAGCTTTTCAATAATTCTGAAAAGGTGGGGGAACATTGCCAGAGAACGATAGCACTCCAGTATCCTAACATGGAGTCCTGTTAGCAAAACAAAGTGTGAATTGCTTGGAGATAATTCCCTGCTGTTGGTAATTCCACTGGGTGCCTCTGTGACATGCTATTTCTCCTCTACAGACCAATGCCATTGAACAGGCATTGTCAGAAGAAATATGAAAAAGTTGCTTTTTTGAAACATTTATTCTTCTAGATTTTTTTTATGTCAGCATGATTCATACCTATTGGTTCTTAGCCTGGAGCACCCAGCACAACCAGGAATTGAGGAAGCTAGAGCAGGATGTGAATAATGGATGGGTGCATAAGCAGAAGTCTGTAACCAATCAATAGTAAAGGCATGTGCAGAGTCGCAGGCCAGCATTTTCATGGATCCTTCCTATTATTCTCTCTCAAGGGAAAACAGAGAAACAAGAACTAGCAAGAGCTCAAACAACAAACGCCTGGACTCAGATTGGAAGACTATTCATTTGCCTACTGCTTCACTCCTGGAAATTGTGCTGGAACTGTCTGATTAAGGTATTTGAAAAAAACCAGAAATCTCTGATAGGTTTTGTTGATGATCAAGCCCCCTTCCCCATCCATATTTTGTGATATGTGAGTGGGGAAAAAAGCATTTGTGCAGAAGGTAGAAGAACTGTATCTCTTTTAAAAAAATTTATGATATTAAAGAAAACTAGTATTTGTCATACATTCCAAAATTACTACTAATATTAATGTTTTTAAAGTGCTGGGTTAGTTGGTGGGGCACTGACCAGTTGTATAACATTTTTTGCTTTCTCCCACTCTCATTTTGTACTTCATCAAATCCAAAGTTGTCATGGTTCATTATCTGTAGATGATCTTGAGCAGCCTTGCATTCTAAAAGAATATGCCATGACATCTGCCTCTGTGCTTTTGTGCCCTGCTGTACAGATGACATTTTAGCAAGAGTATTGGGTGCGGGTAGGAGGGGAGAGCAGAATTTGTCTGACTGATGTTTCTTTGTGCCATACTGTCTCATTCTTTCATATATGTCTAATTCAACAGCGAAGTTCATATATCACATTGTGACTATTACATATGTTAGAGTACATAATTGGGGTTGTAAAGTATCTGCTTGAATGTCTTAACTAATGAATTCCATCAAATTCAATTATCATTCTTAGACTCTTCATTAACCAATCAAATTACTCCTTTGGTCTAAATCATTTCTAACACACTTTTACTAGGCATAAACACAATTTTATGAAGTGAATTGGAGGTGATTAGATTATCTAACCGATCTTTATTTGGAGTCCCATATTACTGAAGTTTTGGATTTTTAAAGAATTGCCTCCAACATTACTCTCATTGCATACAGGAGTAATAATGTTACAGTGCGAAACTCTGTTTTGAGGACTTTATTTCACTTACTTACGTCTTAGTTTTTTTTTCTCAAGAATTAATTGCAAGTATATAGAAATAAATCAACTATATATTTCTATAAATTCACCTACTTATTAAATAAATCTGTCTAGGTGGCTTGTATTATAAGTTCTTCACCTTTTGGGTATAAATTATTTCAATACTTGAAGTTTCTTCTACCTCTCTTGAAGTAAGATTCTACAGTGTAGGATCACAGGTGTTACTGTTGAAATATTCCTTCTTCAAATTATCATACTTTCCTTATATGGATTATTAAGACAAAGTAGTTCTAAAATGCAAATAGCTAGTATCAAATAGTACTGTAGTTTTCTTGGAAGTAATTGCCACGATACTAATAATGTACAATGGATATTTCAATCATTTTATAATAAAGTACAGCTGCCTGATGTTTTGGCAATGTGATTCTTACTATATAGATCTTAAAATATTTCTCTTTTGTTCTGTTTTGATGCCCTTTAGGAACAATTTTTTTAATTGAGACATAATTGATTATACG
Organism: Galeopterus variegatus; assembly: GCF_000696425.1. Taxonomy (NCBI): domain Eukaryota; kingdom Metazoa; phylum Chordata; class Mammalia; order Dermoptera; family Cynocephalidae; genus Galeopterus; species Galeopterus variegatus. The sequence goes on along the minus strand of NW_007749220.1, from coordinate 6,468 downwards.
TATTTGTGGGATACAGAGTTGACTATCAGTATTGACTATCACTAACAATATATGATGATCAAATCAAGATAGTTGGCATATTCATCATTACAAAATGTACTCATTCTTTGTATCCATTAACCAATTTAGGAACAATTTCATCTCTGAAACCAGCCTACAAAAATCCATGCCAGACTTAAACTAAAATCTTTGGGAGTGGGCATTTTTAAATATGCATATCAAATGATTTCAAAGCACTCCAAAGTTTAAGAACCACTGCTCTCCAATATGGAAGCAAGGAAAGAGCTGCTAGAAAACATCATAAAACTATAGACATATAATTGATATCAAAAATAAAAACATTAAAATTCAATTGAATTTGGATTTCAATTTTTCCTACATAATTACATTTCCCGGGACTGCACAAAACATTTTAATGACTATTTCATTTCACATTTAATGTAAGTCTTAAATATTTTGAAATTAAAAATTCAGTATTTAGTGTTAATTAAGGATGTCAAGGAGATGAATGACTATTAATTTAAAAGCTTCCCAAAGTTGCCAAATAATGAATAATTTCTGTAATAGCAAAAGGTATCAAATTCATAATTTGTACAATTCATTATTATCTTCACATCTGAATCTTTAGTTTTTACAAAGCTTTCTCAATAACAAGTCTATCTTTTAACATTTGATGTGTCTAATAAACACCACTTCTTTAAGAATTCTAACCTGTCCTTTTGTTATGGTTTCTATTGAGACAACTCCCATGGGTGTCTTTCTTTCAAAAAATACTTTATTGGTACAACTGAGTTCAATCTTTTTGGCTGAGGGTTTCCCATTTTTTCATAAGTGAACATTTCCATATTATCTAATATTAGTAGGAGAATTTTCTCATAGCTTTATTTTTAGTGCAAACAATTTAGACATTGTTTGGCAACTTAATAGGCCAAATTCTAACATAAGTATACACTTAAATGAGAGTTAGGGGAAAAAGATCTGTCTTCTGAACCATGAAAAGACAGAATGTCATGATTACCTCAGGCACTGAAAGAGCAAAAAACAACATGAGTTCTAACAGGAAAACTAAAGAGCATGTTTGATCCTTAAATTTAATTCTTGCTTCCTACATGGCAGACTCCACTGAGACAAGGGTCTAAAAAGAGGAAATGGTCATATCTTAGGTTTGAAGGTTAAATTACTGTATAAAATAAGTGTCCTGTAAAGATTGGAATAATTTTAATTGTTTTCCAAATTCATAAGAATCCTTTTATAAATCAAAAAATCCTTGGTTTTCAGCTCGTTTTAAAGATTGTGTTTGGAGTACAAACGGGCACTAACTCCAACTGGGTTGTGTTTCAAAGTTTCATTTATAAATTAAATATTTGGGACTCAAAAACATTTTCATGCAGAAACAATGCTGTAAATGATATTTGGTACCTAGGTTTAATTTTTTAAATACATGAAATTATAGCCAAATTATACAATTTGTAAAACTAGAGATTTGAAGAGAACACTAGAAAACCGTACTATATGATCCCCCAAATTAAAGCAATTAGACATAATGTTTTAATTATTTACTTATTTTGAATATCAATACTAAAGGAAAGCAAATTTAATTATAAGTAGGTGCAAAATTAAAAGAGAGGGTAGGATATTTTTCTAAAACACAGAGCAAGTGGGGTTATAACATTAACAGTTGTATTAGTACACTTTCGGTCTCTTATAACAGAATACCTGAAACTGGATAATTTATAAAGAGACAAAATTTACTTTTTTCAGTTTTGGAGGCTGCCAAGTCCAAAGTCAAGGAGTGCATTTGGTGAGGGCCTTCTTCTTGCTGAGAACTCTCTGCAGAGTCCCATGGTGGTGCATGGTATTGTTACATGGCAAGAGGTCTAAGTTGAACATGTGTTAACATGCTCACTGGCTCTCCTTATAAAGCCACCAATGGCCCTCTGGTGATAACCCACTCATCCATTAACCCATTAATCCATGAATGGATTAATCCATTCATGAGGGTCATGCCCTCATGATCCAGTCACCTCAAAAAGGCCCCACTTGTCAACACTGCCACATTGAGGATCAAGCTTCTATATGAGCTTTGAAGGGGACAAACATTTAGACCATAGTAGCAGTATTCTCCTGAGCAGAGGAAAAGGAGATGAAAGGGAGAGATAGTGGGCAGACCTAGAGGATGAAAGGCAAAATGTTCTCAAGTAAAAGAAGCCTAGTAGTACTGAACTAGCTATTAAATAGAAAGGATGCTCATTAATGATTATTTTTATAGCTCAGGAAAACAGGTGTATTCAATTCTTTTATAATGAGTAGATACCTATACACACCCACTTAGGAAGCAGATGTGTAGAGAAAATAGTCAAGCAGAGACAGTGAGCGTGACTACCAATCCAGTGAGCATCAGTGCATGGAGTGAAGAGAGAACTGGTCAGTCTCTGGCCTTCTACCAATGGCTTTTTCTCTTAATTGCTCAACTCATCACTCAAGGCTTCACAAAACTTCACTTTCTAAGGAATTCTACCCTCTGTGTCTTTCAAAAAGTTCAGCTTCAAGTGTTCAAGTGAAACAAATTAACCAATTTGCAGCCCTAACCCATATAGTTGTTCATTTAATTTAGCAAATATTTATTGAATACCTACTATGTATTACGCATTATGCAAATTTTTTTACTTTTAGCCCAAACATTAGGACAGAAAGAATATTTCATTCTACTTGGATTTTAGTATGTTATATTTTACTATTTTTCCTTATTTTTGGTTCATCAAATTTGGATAGGTGGAGAGAACAGGCGGCATCTGTGCCTTGGAATGGAGGGCCAGGAGTGTGAATAACCCATAAAAATAGGGTCCAAATAAAAAAGGGTCAGTCTTATTCCTCTATTCTTTGGACTTCAAAGAGGTCTTAGCAACTATAAGTAGAGCACTTATCGCTTCTGTCTAACCTAAAGAAACAATTGTCAGAGATGGAAAAGCAAACAGAACTATTTCCTCATTATTAAAATTCTTAATTTCAAAATGAAGGAAAAATAATAAATTCACAATAAAGGCCTGTAATGTAGACAGTATTTCTTGATTTGATCTAAGCCTCAGTGCTAGGCTAATCTGTAATATAAGAAGCTAGAAGGTAAAAAGCCATTCTGGAGAAGTCCCCCATAAATCTTCATCAACCCTAATTTTCAGTAAAATCTAAAAGATTTCTATTACTGTTTAGGTTGAGGCACAACTGAAAGTCATCATGTAAGTTCCTAAAATTCCTCTTAACTCTAGAAGTTTCATGAGAAGAAAAATGGCTCATCTTCTATTGAAGAAAATTGTTAAGAGGGATTTTAAAATGTAAACGTCCCTTCTTTTTATTCCATTCTCAAGAAACAAAAGCAAAGGATAAGATGGAGTGTTGACAATATTCAGAGCTAAGTCAAGTCTTAAGTCAAGAATGGTCAATGCATTGTGTTGAATTATTTCAATCTCCATAGCAGCTTCCAACAACTACTATGAGAAACTGGGCTAAACAAGAGGACAGTGGTATCATTTCCCAAGCTTGTGTGAATTTTCCAAACGAGTTTGTTATCCCATCCCTTTGAAGTAATACTTCAAAATTGCATGACCAATTCTTTACCATCAGTTTTCTTCACATGTAAACTTGCTTGATTGTGTTCTCTGCACTTAGGTTTTAAATCAGTCAGTCTTTGTCTCCCATTCTTCTTCCCTGGCCCAACAAATCTTTTCCATCATGGACCCTGAGTTTCCACCTCTGTTTACTGAACAATAACTTTGTTAAGCACCTGCAATGCCAGTCATTCTTCCAAGCCTCTTTTCCAGGCTCCTGTCCTCATGAAGATTTTATTCTAGTGGAGAGGTAGACTATGAACAAGGAACAAATACATAAACAATCAGACCCAACAAAATATTGTTCATTCAATAACTCGAATCATATTTTTTTTCTAAAATTTTCCTTCAAGATTTTTGTTCAGCCAATGACCCTACTCTTTATGTTAGCCTCATTGATTTTTACTTTTCTCAGCCATGCACTAAAATCAATGTGATCCACTTATTTTAACTTTTTTAAGGGAAAAGGAAAAGCCTAAATTTACATATTAGATAAGTTGAATTGCTTGAGAAATCTAATCCGTATAGCCAGGCCTAAGTAATGCCAGAGTGAGCACAATGTGGCCAGCATTGAATCAAATACCGCACAGCCTACGCTTCAAAGTCATCCTTTTTAAGCCTGAGATTTTTCTTAATTACATATCCAGTGACTAAGTGTCCTGTTCCGACATATCAGAATAAATCGTCTGCTCTGTTTGTTCTGCCTGTCTGGCAAAGTAACTTTGGCATGGATTAAGTTGGACTAGCCATTCTTAAATTTAATAAGAATTATTTGTATCTACGTAATAGAAAAAGAACAATAGACTTCTGAAAATTTATTGTGATTATAGGAAGGAAAATTATTGAGTTAAGGACACTGGCTATAAAGCAGGAAATAGATAATAAGAAAAGAATACATAGCAACTTTTAAGGATGTATATATTCTTTAATTTAAGAAGACTTAAACCAGTAACTGGAAAGAGCTATAAAAATTGAACATTCGTTCTTAATAACTTCCCTTAAACTAATTATCACTTGAAATAATTATCAGTCAAAAATAAACTAATGACATTAAAAAGCAACATCTAATTAGAGTAGAACCACTCTAATTTAATAATAAAAAGGATATTTTTGCTTGCTTATGCTGATATATATTTCAGTCTAATGAAATATTTTATGGAAAAGTTAAATAGCTTTTATTATAATTTAATAAAAGCTAAAGTTTTGTTTTTAATTAATTTGTTTATTTAGTGTTTTTTATTTGAATATATTTTGCCAATTATTAGGCATTTAAAAGGATCTTCATTTTGCCATACATTTAACCCCATAGGGAGTGTGAAGTTAAACATACTTTGAACATATATTCAGGAGAATGATAAGGTTTACACAAATGTGGAAGAAAGCTTGATTTAATCCAATAAAGAAGCAGAAACAAGGCGAAAGATATATTAAATAAATGGAAGAATATTTTCAAAAACCCAGTAAGAATGTGAGACAACAAAGGGATGTGTAATGACCTAAATTTGAGGTTCTACAGCAGTAACTCTGGAAAGCTGTCTGTTTTACAATCCACTTGGGCTGCCATAACAAAATTGCACAGTCTGGGTGGCTTATAAGCAACAGAAATGTGTTTCTCACACTTTTGGAGTCAGAGAAGTCCAAGAACAAGAACAAGGCCCTGGCAGATGGTGAGCCTGGTGAGGGCCTGCGTCCTACATGGCTGTCTTTTCACCATAATGTCACATGGCAGAGGGGTGAAGGGTCTCTCTTTGGCCTCTTTTGTAAGGGCCCTAATCCCATTCATGAGAGCTTGGCTCTCATGACCTTACCACCTCCCAAAGGCCCCATCTTCTAATGTCATCACCTTGGGCTTAGGATTTCAACATATGAATTTGGGGGGCACTCAAACATTTACACCATAGCACTGTCTTTTTCCTAACAACCTTTGCCTAACATTGTTCTGCTTGCAACATTGTCTAAGTTCACTGCCATTTAGACTAATCAGTGATCACCAATTTGTTTCATATCAACAATTCTGATGGACTGAGATGAGACACTCACTACCTCCCATTCATATATACATCTCTTAACTGTAATATCATTATATCTTTCTAAATACATAGCTCAGCTAGAAATAAGAAACTGAAAATCCCCAAGGACAAGAAGGGAAGGAGAACTCTAAGACAGAGTAGAAAAACTGAGAGCTGATGTTATAACTGGACAGGGAGAGTCAGGTCTCTTATCAAGTCTCTAATGTCTAAAGGACTTGGGATCAAGCAGGTTGGAGATCTGGAACTAAAAATCTCACATAAATTCATGAGCCTAGAAAAGTGGCCTGTTTCCTGATGAAGCAGCTAGAGCCCTGTACCAGCTGATCTGGGGAAGTCACCAGAGATCATCTGCCTGAAATCTAGATGGAATGGAGAAAAAAAATAGCTCTACTGTGACAATCAAAAGGTTAGGGCTTGGCAAATGCTAGTCTGAGGACTGAATATGCATTATTCACAGTGCATGAATTCCCCAAAATGTAATTTATATAAACTAACAAAAACTTACAGTTGTGTTCAAAAATATGTCTGAGCCAGGGCCTATAGGACCCCTTCAGAAGAAAAAAGTGAAGATAAAAAAACCTGAAAGTGAGTTTACAATTAAACAAATAGTGATAGAACTCCACATGCATAATGAAGAATAAGCACCACAAAGATGATTAGAATCATAAAAGTTTGAAATAACTTATAAATTACAAAGATATTTACAAATTTAATATTTTAAAAAAATATTGTAAAGAAAAAAAGAAACAATTATAATAAACAGTAGGACACCATGAAAGCAAATTAGCAGATTTTAAAAATCACCAAATACCCACAGAAAAGAAAAATATAGTTTT
>NW_007749219.1:14024-16718 GCF_000696425.1 Galeopterus variegatus | reverse complement strand
TTATCTCTTGGTCAAGGAGAGCTGAGTTATAAAAGGCTTTCCCACATTCATTATATTTACAGGTAGTTTCTCCCAAATGAAGCTTCTTTTTTTTTTTTTTTAATTTATTTTTTTTTTCTTTTTCCGTGTCCGGCAACGGATCGCAACCCTCAGTGTCGCCCCCGCACCGGACCAGGACCGGCAACGGGATCGCAACCCTCGGCGCCGCTCCCGTGCCTCGCTCAGCCAGTGAGCGGGAACCTCTGCATGTGGGATCCGAACCCTCGGCGGGAGCGCCGCCGCACTTCCCAAGCGGCGCACCATCGCAGTGCACCACCGGGCCAGCCCGCCAAATGAAGTTTCTTATGTGCCAATAATATTGGCTCTGTGTTGAAGGCTTTCCCTGGTTTACTATATTCAAAAGGCTGCTGCACAACTTGAATCTTATTATTCTGACTAAGATGCTCACAATGTGTGTGGGATTTCCCAGTTTTATTTTGGTCATCAGGTGTCTCTCCAGCATGCGTCTTATCAGGATTTCTAAGAGGAAGTGCATACTGACATAGATTAAACTTCTCAGTGTTAATTTCTGAAGAGTTCTCACTGTTTATAATCAGATTTGAAGTAAAGTTTGAGCTCAAATTAAATGTTTTTTCCAATCTAACTCTCTCCTCAGTTGATGTTTTGCCGTCGGTGATTAAAACTTGCCACAAGTATTTACTGTGATTTTCTTGACTTTTCTCAATTTGANTGGGAGACTTCAAGGGGGATGGTTAGTATAAATTTGGAGATGTCCTGATTCAGTAAGATCCAAGGGCACGTGTCCAGTATTTGGACACAGTGGTCTGCAGATGGGGAAACAGGCAAGCTGGATTTAGCATTTGGCACTCACTAAATCTCTGAGAATGATTTGGAACCAAGAGGGTAGAGTCTGCTACATACCCCCTCCAGCCATCCAGGAATGCAGTTGTGGTCAAGCAAGTCAGGCTTGTTGCTGGTGACTCCAAAGGAGAATGCACCTTCCACACCAGGAAGCTCAGTAAGAGGGTGTTCAGAAGAAAGGACTACACTGCTTTGGCTCTGGTTGGGCAGTTTCAAAGAACACTTAAGCAGAGAATCTTTCTGGGTTTGATGCTCTCAGAAAATGGGACAATTCCATGATCGGGCCTCTCAATAAATTTTACCCACAGGGAAGGCTGGTAGAGTGACTGAAACCTGGTGAAGAGCCAGTAGTGACACATTTTAGGCAAGAGGGGGGTTGGCCTTGTTTCCATCTGTGCTGAGACATAATATGAGGTGGCCTGGTTTTGTCTGAGAGGGACCTCATCTGAGACTGATGTCCTGCCAGACAGTTTATGTCCAAGGGAAGGACATCCCTGCCAGCTTCCAGATGTCCCAGGCTGGGCTCCTGTCTCAAATTTCCTTTCTCTTGTCCAAGGAAAAAAACATAAGGGCAAGATGGCTGGGTGAGAAAGAACCTGAGGAAACCTTTGTTAAGGTGACAATGCACTTACCCCACAGCCTAGTAATTCCATATATGTGGGGAGGGCCCTCTTCTCCCCTGTTGCCTTCGAACAACTTCATACGAAGGTCACAGCTGTGGTTTCTGCCAGCTCCTGCTCCCTGTGTTCAGCAGCTCCTGCCTGGAAGCACCTGGGATTCAAAATGGTCAGAGCATTTTTTTCTTTCTCTCATCATGGCTTCTCCTGCCTTTGTGCACTCTGTAGGTCCCTCTGCTTCTTTCCCGGAGCTCTAGTGGCTCCAGCTTGGCTGCCATTGCTTTTTAACCATTGTAAATTGGTTGATTTTTTTGGAGAGAGTGATGCTAGGGACTGTCTATTCTGCCATCTTGACCGGAAGCCCCAGCTACAAGCTAGAAAAAATGAACTTCTCCACCTGAGACAGTTTGGTAAAAATGGTAATAAAATTTACATACACTGAGTAGAAAAACGTATGTAGAGCAATACGTTACAATTAATATATTTAACAAGATATAAAGAGGCTAGTTTGGCATCTAATCTAATAAATCCAGATGTAAGTCAAAGTATTTATTATGCTAAGTGAACATATTGACTAACATTAATGCCAGGTTACACTAAGTAAAATTTCTGTTAAGAATACTTATATGCATAAACCTTACATACTTGAGTGGGGTGTACTGTAGTATGTATAGCAGCATCTCTGCCCTCTACTCACTAGATAGAGGAGCACCTCTACTTATCACAACCAAAAATGTCTCCAGACATAGCCAACTGTCTCCTGGCAGAGAATATCACTACTTATACTTAACCATTGATAGTCAAATATTTTTTCAAATTACTTTTGATACTATTTTAACCTATTTGAAAATTTACACATGTATTATATAAGCTGATAGTTTTCCCTTCATTTCAAAGTCTTGGATATATAAGGAACTCGGAAGATTTGTTGAAAATGTTGACACATTAAAGATATTTGTAAACATTTACTTTATTCTCAGCATTCACTAAGGTGCTTCCTAATAAGTTGTTACCAATTTTTAGCACTGTACCTCCCCATGCTTTCTTTGATTTTTCTATCAACTGACTTCAGAATAAAAGGTGGCAAACAGGAAACTCTCCCATTTGAATCTTCTCATCTGCAAGAACTGGTAACTTCTCTCAGGAAGTTCATCGAGTCAATTAGCTACAGTTGTTTGGTTGTGTTCTAATGCAAACATGTCACACATACAATGGC
>NW_007749219.1:10921-13363 GCF_000696425.1 Galeopterus variegatus | reverse complement strand
GACTAACACTTTCTATGCTCCTATGCTGGGTCCTCCTTAGCTTTATAATTTCTCATATGGTAGTACACAAGGCTCACCTCTAGAGCATTTTCTTTTTCTTATCTACTCCCTAGGTGAATTTCTCTATAAGCATGACTTTTAAAATCAGCTTTAAGCCACTGATTTCCAAGTGTGTACCTCCAAGAATGATGTCCACTCTCAAATTGACATTTTATATTCATCTATATATTATATGTCAAATTTTTGAAAAGAGTTAAGTCAAACTGACAGTATGTAAAAGTTAAGCACTCAATAATCTTCCTTCTCCAAACATATTTTCTAAACCTCTCACTCTGGTTCAATATTCCTCATGATTCTAATATAACTACTTAACATACACACACACACACACACACACATTTCTCTCTCATCAGAATGCAAACTGTATGAAAGAAGGATGCTATTTTGTTAACTCTTGCTGTAAATACAACTACACAATTAAAAGTGCTTAAAATGCCCTCAAGATGTGGTTAAAAAATAAGTGTATGAATAAATGTCTGTGCTATAGTTCAGGTACTGCCCCCCACCCCTGAAGTTCTTATTGAAGCTTGGTCATCATTGTGACATGCTGAGTGTGGGAAATCCAACTGTGGTATTTGAAAGGTGAGTCCTTTGTGAGGTGATTAAATAGTGAGGGCTCTGCTCCCATAAGTGGATTAATATATGGACTAATAAAAGCCCATGGATTAGTGGGCTTGTTGTTTAATGGGGATTATCAGTTATTAGACTGGTGGCTTTATAAGAGGAGAAAGAAAGCATGTGAACATGCTTTTGTCACTGTCACCACCTTGTGATATTCTGTAGCAACCCTGGAATCTACTGAGAGTCCCTACCCATTGGAAGGTCCTCAGTAGATGCAAATCCTCTATTTTGGACTTCATGGCTTACAGAATTGTAAGCAATATTTTTTCCCTCATAAATTACCTAATTTCAAGTATTCAGTTTTAAGTGAAAAAACATGAATACAGTCTGAATTTAAATATTCATANTAATGTTCATCACTTGTGTCCCTATTCCTCTGGATAGAGAGCTCAGTTACATAGTCATGCACACAATAAGAGGCTGAATATGCATGCTAAGTGTGGAAAAGAAAGGAGAGTATTTTTGCATAATACATAGCTAGTCTCTGCCATACAGAATATCTCCCGTGTGACTTCTCAGATGTCTGCTGAGGTGTGACTTTTGACAGAAGAGGCTTCCACACTTGTTAGTTGGCCTTCCACATCCACATGATTTACATCCAAGAATTCAACCAACTGCTGATTTAAAATGTGTGAAAACAGATAAAAATAATACTACAATAAAAATTATTCAAATAACACACCCTAACAACTATTCATATAGTTTTTGCATTTTATTTAGTATTATAAGTANACAACTATTCATATAGTTCTTGCATTTTATTTAATATTATAAGTAAACTGGACATGTTAATTAAACAGCAGAATGTTACAAAAATACTATGCCACACTATATAACAGACTTAAGCATTCACAGACTTTGGTATGACTGAGAAGTCCTGGAACCAATCCCCTGTGGTAACCAAAAAACAGCTGTACATTTATAAGGCTTCACTTTTGTGTGTCTTCCCTGATGCTCCTCAGGTGTGATTTCTAGGGGAAAGTATTTTCACATACATTAAATCCATGGGTCTTTGCCTATGTGAATATTCTCATGTCTACTGACATTTGACTTGTGGTATAAAGATTTTCTACATGTGTTACATTTATATGACTTCTCACCTATGTGAATTCTCTGGTGTGTACTGAGGTTTAACTTACAGTGAAAGGCTTTTCCACACTCACATTCATTTCTTATCTGTGAATTTTCTTATGTCTATTGAGGTGTGATTTATAGAAGAAAGATTTTCTACATTCCTTACATTCATATGATTTCTCACGTGTGTGAGTTCTCTGATGTGCATGGAGGTTTGACTTACAGGGACAGGTATTCCCACACTCGTTACATTCATAGGGACTTTCTTCAGTGTGAATTCTCTTATATCTATTGAGGTGTGATTTGTAGAAGAAAGATTTACCACGTTCCTTACAGTCATATGGTTTCTCACCTGTGTGAGTTCTCTGATGTGCATGGAGGTTTGACTTACAGGGAAAGGTTTTTCCACATTCATTACATTCATAGGGACTTTCTTCAGTGTGAATTCTCTTATATCTATTGAGGTGTGATTNTTGGCTGCCATTGCTTTTTAACCATTGTAAATTGGTTGATTTTTCGGAGAGAGTGATGCTACGGACTGTCTATTCTGCCATCTTGACCGGAAGCCCCAGCTACAAACTTTAGAAAAAATGAACTTCTCCACGAGACAGTTTGGTAAAAATGGCAATAAAATTTACATACACTGAGTAGAAAAAACGTATGTAGAGCAATACGTTACAATTAATA
>NW_007749219.1:7134-7398 GCF_000696425.1 Galeopterus variegatus | reverse complement strand
TCAAAAATCTCCAGTCTTCCACCATTGGCAACCCCTTTTGGCTGGTCTAAAAGTTTTGGTTTTGCAACACAGGCTCTCTCTACCATTGCTGCAAAATGCTATTCTACCTCCCCTAAGATCAACTGGCACCCCCCTCCCCAATTTCTGGTGCACACACTTATCCTTTATAATTCACTGCTTCTGAAAGCATTTGCTCTATACACTGAAGTTTCATGTGTCTCAATTTCACAGAAAATAATGTCTTCTGTACATTTTTTATTTCCT
>NW_007749219.1:4527-5282 GCF_000696425.1 Galeopterus variegatus | reverse complement strand
TAAATTTTGGAAAGTATAAAAAAATCAGAAAAATAAAAGGTAGGCATATAGATGTGAGAACTCTCTTAGGAGGTTATACAATTGATTTGTTTAAGGCACACAGATCAGATGTTTTCAGGTCTGAAATCTAGCAAAAATATTGGCAAAAACAGCAAAGGGCTTTGCTCTTCCCAGTCTGTGCCCCGTATGCACTGACCTTGTAGGCTCTGGTTTGGGGCGTTTTCTACCATCCATGCCTCTGCTTCTTGCTCTGATTTGAAGATCACATTGGGTTTGGTAATGTAGCATCCTGTTAATAAGATATAACCCAGGAGTTTGCAAAACTGCTAAGTCAGGTTTTTAGAAGAATGAGAAGAGGTCAACTTTCAAAACTGTGCTGTAAAGGAGCCAATTTTAAGCATTCATTAGGGAGGGATGACTCTCACTTGCCAATTTTAAGCATTCATTAGGGAGGGATGACTCTCACTTTCTTCATTAAATAGAAACTTACATAGCACTGAACCTTATAAAGGGTATAAATACAGATATTTCCATATTTACCAACAAAGAAGAAAGTGTTGCTCCTGGAACTTACTGTGGATTTCCACTCACCCAACAACACCAGGTTGCTGTAGGTCTCTAGCATCACATCCCTGTACAAAGTTCTCTGAGCATCATCCGGTTCCTGCCACTCTTCCCAGGTGAAGTCCACAGACACATCCTCAAATGACACCAACCCCTGGAATGGCACATTTTGCTCAACTCAAGTCATCAGC
>NW_007749219.1:3379-3966 GCF_000696425.1 Galeopterus variegatus | reverse complement strand
AAAAGAAAGGAGAGTATTTTTGCATAATACATAGCTAGTCTCTGCCATACAGGATATCTCCCGTGTGACTTCTCAGATGTCTGCTGAGGTGTGACTTTTGACAGAAGAGGCTTCCACACTTGTTAGCTGGCCTTACACATTCACATGAGTTACATCCAAGAATTCAACCAACTGCTGATTTAAAATGTGTGAAAACAGATAAAAATACTACTACAATAAAAATTATACAAATAACACACCCTAACAACTATTCATATAGTTTTTGCATTTTATTTAGTATTATAAGTAAACTAGACATGTTAATTAAACAGCAGAATGTTACAAAAATACTATGCGACATTATATAACAGACTTAAGCATTCACAGACTTTGCCATGACTGAGAAGTCCTGGAACCAATCCCCTGTGGTAACCAAAAAACAGCTGTACATTTATAGGGCTTCACTTTTGTGTGTCTTCTCTGATGCTTCCTCAGGTGTGGTTTCTAGGGGAAAGTATTTTCACATACATTAAATCCATGGGTATTTGCCTATGTGAATTTTCTCATGTCTACTGACATTTGATTTGCGGTATAAAGATATTCTACAA
>NW_007749219.1:1863-2827 GCF_000696425.1 Galeopterus variegatus | reverse complement strand
ATTTGGGAAATGGAATAATATAATTGGAAAAAGTAATACACACTTGGACTCATTATATTTGAAATATCTACAGAAAGGCCCAAATGAAAATTGAATATATAATTCCAGAGAGATCTAAGCCGAAGATAAAAATTTGGAAAGTATCAGAATTTCAATTGTACCTTTTGTTATCAGAGTTAATAAACCTATCAGACTGAACAATACTACTACTAATAAATAAAGGCAGAAGCACAGAACCTGTGGAAATACTAAAATTTAAAGATAGTAGAAGAGAAATAGACTGTGAAGACCAGAAAAGAATTTTCTGAGTTTATTCTATGAATACAGGAAAGCTCAGTATTAAGAAGACTACCAATATAATTCATAACTTTCATAGTTATATGAAGCAAAATTCTTTGGTCATCTACATAGACATTGAGAAGATGATTTTAGAAATACATTTCAGGTTTCTATTTCTGCACATAAAAAGCTTGAAAATCATCACTTGATCAAAACAATTATCATGCTGAAGAGACTGAAAAATCAATATCTCTTCTTGGAACTGTAAGAGAGAAAAGGACACAGGTCAGACCACTGCCCACAAGATGAGAGATAGGTAAACATACAGAGTTGTAGCTTACAGGTGCAGAGACTTACTATTGGAAACAGTCATACGAGCCAGTGTCAGAGTAGGAAAATCTGAATTGTGATTAAAAAATTGCTCAGGACTCAGTGTAGACATCTCTGAGGGTTAAAAACTCCAGGGGGACCCAGTCTTAGCCAGATGTATTAATCCATTTTCATTGTTTATAACAAAATACTTAAAACTGTCTCTTTTATAAAGAAAAATGAAATTTATTGCTTAAAGTTTCTGAGGCTGGGGAGTCCAAAGTCCTTCTGGTGGTGGTGACAGTGAAAATTGTCCCACATTGCAAGATAGTGAAAGCAGAGAGAGCAGGGAGAGTGAGGGAGGGAGGGAGAGAGA
>NW_007749219.1:0-215 GCF_000696425.1 Galeopterus variegatus | reverse complement strand
ACACACACACACACACACACACACACATACAGAGTTATGTAAGCTTGTACATAAGTAAAATGAAGTGATAATAATGATACAGAGTAAAGGCAGTTAAACTTAATGAGATCTCAATATAATTGATATTTATTGACTGCTTTATTGAAAAACAAGAAATAGATATTATTCTCAAACTTACATATGACAATTACCAAGACAGAACACATTCTGGGCCA
>NW_007749218.1:10378-11137 GCF_000696425.1 Galeopterus variegatus | reverse complement strand
AAAAAAAAAAAAATCTATGTGACATTTTTCTCATTTCTCTTTGTATGGCATGGCATTATGATAGAGTACAAGGACTGCATAAGGTAATGTAACGTCGAAGTAAATCTAGAAATGGAAAAAGTAAAGTGTGTGCCTGTCTGTGTGCGTATATATGTAGTTTGGTGTAAAAGAGTGAGAATTTTATCTGGTACCTACTAGAAAACAAAACCTCAGCAACTGGAATTAATTATGTTAATTCTAGAAAAAGTGAACAGCATGAATTAGAAAATACTTTTCAATGCAACTTTATCATTTTCAATTTATATTATAACCTAAATGCTAATTCTACAAATTTTATTTGAACTGTTCCCTCATAGAGATCTTTAGACCTCATTGTAAAACTAGATGAGATGACTTTTAAATTATTCTATCTATTAAACATGGATGACTTAAAATTATTTTCTCATGTGATTTAAATTCCCAGTGAAAATTCTGTTTACACTAAGAGAGCCCATACTCTTCGTGCCTTGCTTCCTTTTTTCCCTTTTATGCAAAAAACAATGTCATTTTTTACCTCTTATGATTATTATATGGTCAAATGATAAGTTGCAATAAATAAGTTTTCTTGCTCAAAATTGTAATAAATAACTTATCTTGCTTGAAGCATGTTCCTTTTCTCAAAATCTCACACAATTCTCAGTAATATAATGGGGAAAATAATACCTCTCTTATGGGAGTACATGAAGGTTAAGTAAGATAACATTTTGAAGCATTGATTCC
>NW_007749218.1:1930-10077 GCF_000696425.1 Galeopterus variegatus | reverse complement strand
AATACCTCTCTTATGGGAGTACATGAAGGTTAAGTAAGATAACATTTTGAAGCATTGATTCCTGCCTGGCGTTTAGTAAGTGCTAGATAAATAGTAACATTTTTCGGTAAATCAATGTTCAAAAAATCTTGCTTGTGCTATTTGTCCTACTTCTCAACTAATGTGCTAACTCTATAACCTGATATTACTTACTGAGTTTATATTATGCATTTTTACACAATTCCCAGTACATGCTGTGAGAAAAGGACAAAGTAAAGACATATGTTTCTTTCATAAACTCTCTACCTGTTCTAGCCCTGCCTCATAAAGTTTAATGTTTCTAGATTATCTTTTAAAACAGTGGTGTTAAAGTATTTATACTTAAGAGACCAGTTGATTAAAAAAAAAAAAAGAAACCACAAAGACCCTTCAAAACTGAAAAGGCTACATCTATGGCAATAAATCAATAGCAAAATTATTAAAAGGAAAAAAAGATGAAAATCAATGATTTCCCATAAGGGTTGACAAATGAGGAGTGAAAGGAGGCAATTTTAAAGGTTCTATCTTTACTCACTTACAGATCATCTCTGATCTCTTGAATGTTGCTTCTGGTGTTAAAAATTATTTTGCATAAAGTGGGGCAGAACTGAACTAACAAATGACCCCTAATGTACCTCCCAATTCTGAAACGTGTTTCAATTCAGCAAATCTGTGCTGAGCACGTGTTCAGTTCAGGTTTTGCAGATGCTGTAATTTTAGTTTGTTCCAATCCTTTATGCTCTTTCTGTATTCATGCCCCCTTTGGAATGAACATCCAAAATCACAGTGAGTTTTCAAGGAAAAGAGAAGTACAAACAGATCCAAATTTCAAGTGACTTTGGTCTAGTTCTTAAACAAAGTAGAATATTTCAGGGAACTCAATAATTAATTTAAAATGATCAGAATGGAATAAAATAAGTTACTGAATCATGTGAGCATTTTTCTCAACTATTACAGTAAAAACGTTGTGAAAAAGAAAGGATAGATTGAAATCCCTAAATGAATATTGTTTAATTATAAATCCTTTCAGACTCTTCTATTAATAAAAGACATTAATTTTACCCCCTGCATAATTATTAAAACACGTAGCTTGTAAAACTAACACTGAGATTTTCGAAGAGTAAAATTTCTACTTTACTATTATCCAATTTTTATTGAATCTTTGTTTGAAGCAAATTATCAAGGGAAGGTTTTGAATACAACATTGTGGCAAACCAGATTGTCCGTGAGCTATGGGATGTGTACTGCAATAGCTTCCCCTTTTACAGGGTATTGTTCCTTCTAAAGTATATTTTACCATCACGCCAAGTACATTTATTAACAAATGTGTGAAAAAAATTCAGGTTCTTAATAAGAGGGGAAGAATGGAAACGTTATCTTTCTTTGGGTCGAGCACATGGTAAAGGCTTTCTTCTTCTTCTTCTCTCTTTTTTTTTTTAATGTAGAGAATATAGCATTAGTGGTTAAACACTCATAATATGGAGTTGAATTTTATCAAGTGTCTACTTATTAGCTGTAGAATCTTGTGAAATTATTAACTTCTACAAGCCTCATTTGCTTACACAAAAATTCAGGAAAAGATGAAACCTGTCTCATAAGATTTTTGTGGTAAGAATATGAGATAATATTTTCTGGCAGTATGCAGAACACAATAAGATGGAGACAATTTAAAATACCATTACCAATTATAGCCTGCTAGCTAATTCTTTTATTGATATTAGTATTTGTATCTGTGTGTAATTGTCTGTTTTTACCAATTATGTAAGCCCTATCCATTTGGTGGAAAAGGCGTGGGTGCAATTAAAAATCAGCAATAGTCTGCCCAGTCCTGGGCATCTGTCCAGTGACCAGATGGTCATGAGAGTCCACCTGAATACATGCAATTCTCCTGCAGATAATACCAGGTCAGAGTTCCTTAAGTGGGATTTAAATACGAAGTGGAGTAATTTAAAATTATCTAATTATATACTAGGTAAATTCATTTTAAACGACTAATAAAAAAGATAAACTAACATAAATCACTGTACAAATTGACTATATTATGTCCTAGTGTTTGGGGGACTTCTGCATCTTAATCTTATGTTCTTTCCTTTTCTCTTTATTAATTTTTCAAAGAGCTTAAAATGTTCCATTGAAATTGAATAATATACACTTAAGTACGGTTATGCTTTTGTTAACTTTCAGCAAATTCCTAAAAGCTTGCTTCTTTTTCCTCCTGTACATCCTTCTTACTTTGCTCCTTTTACTCTCTTTCTCATTTTTACATGGTCTTTTTTCCCTTGCTCCTTTCAGTTCTCTGTGTTTGTATATTCCACTGCTCTTGCTCCCTGTGTCTTCTAAATATTCTCTGCCGATGATAGTACCCTCTATGCAATAACATGCATTCTGCTGCCTTCCTCTGACATTTGCTGCCTCTTTCTGATAGCTTTGGTGTGTATATAAATAACAATTTTTTATGAAATCATTGCACTACTTGTGTTGCAAGTATTCATAATAAGTGGTTTACATTTTCTGTGGCAATGGTCGTTTTCAGTTCCAAATGACATTTTGCTGGCTGGAATTTTTATACTCAAGACTATTTTTATACTCAAGAAAACATTGATATTTTGGCAGGGACGACTGGTTATAAGTCAGAAAGCCACAAAAAGAAAAAGAAAGAAAACCTTGTTCTCTTAGAAAACAATGAAAACGATTTTTATTTATTTTGCAGATTCCTCTATATACAGCAAAAAATGACATTTCAAAAACTGAAAACTTTTTTTTTTTTTTTTTGTCCTTTTTGAGACCGGCCGCACCGCGCTCAGCCAGTGAGTGCTGTAAGCGCACCGGTCATCCCTATATAGGATTCGATCCCGCGGTGGGAGCACTGCTGCGCTCCCAGCACCGCACTCTCCCGAGTGCGCCACGGGCTCGGCCCGAAAACTTTTGTTTTTATGTCCACAGGATGTTACTTGTATTTCCATGCGGATAAAAGCATCAGTAGGCTTAATTTCATTTTTAAAACTAAAAGCGTGTGTGCGATTTAGCCAGATAATTACTTTCTATCTATGGGACTATGTAGGCGTGTCGCTGTGTCACTTTAAATGTTAATCTAAATGTTTTCTGACAATATCCACACCACTGTCCCTGAACAGCAACTGTTTGTCTGGGAGAAACCTGGATATGGTGTTAGTTTCAGATAATTAAAATAATTTGCTTCCTCTTGAGCTGGGAGCATTACATGAATTACTTTCATCTGTAAAGCACATCCCTCCAGAGCAGGGTTGATCACCTCTTAATGGCTTCCTGTTGTTTGAGTTAAATTCATAACCAACTCCGAAGACAAGTTACATGGTAAAGGGTGGCTAAGCAAGAGCTTTTCTGACGTTATCAACAGTGTCATCAACCACACAAACAGCAAGTAAAACATGAGGTTCTATCGGATCTCCTCTTTTATGAAAGGTGAAATGAGGGATGCTGAAGAACAAAAGGAGTTTTGTTCTTATTTCCTATTTAGCCTACACCTTGTTCTAGAAGACATGGTTCAAAAGCATGTTAGGGAACAATCCCTCTTTCATGGGGCTTACAATCTAGTTGTGACCCAAGACCAGATGAAAAGGAGACAGATAAATAGCAGAACAATGTAGTATCTGAGATTTGTCTGTCAAGAGACCAACTCAGGGGGCTGGCCAGTGGCTCGCTTGGGAGAGCGTGGTGATGGAAACACCAAGGTCAAAGGTTCAGATCCCCTACCTGTCAGCCACCAAAAACAAAAGAAAATGGCTCAGAGCACAAGCATGAGCAGGTTGTGGACTTAGGTAGCATTAGTCAGCCCTGTCAGAGTTAGGTTAAAGCAGTGCCTTTTATCAGGAAACC
Source organism: Galeopterus variegatus (assembly GCF_000696425.1). NCBI lineage: Eukaryota > Metazoa > Chordata > Mammalia > Dermoptera > Cynocephalidae > Galeopterus > Galeopterus variegatus. Next base: position 6,204 of record NW_007749218.1, on the reverse strand, counting down.
CGACAGAAACACAAGAATAATTGACAGAATATTATAAATCCTGGATAAGAAGGAATTTATAACATCTCCACAGTGACATAAAATTAGGAGAGGAAAGCCACTGTTACAATGTCCAAAAGTAAAGGAAGTCAGGTACGCTAGTGCAATTGTGTCTGAAGTTCTACCTCAGCAACGATGGAATTATAGAGCTGGGGATGATACCAAGATATTTACAGTCGAGTTATGGCTACTAAAAATAGCTTTAATAAGCAGGTTGATTTCAAACAATGTATTTCACATGGAAATACTCAAAACCTAGAAAACCCATTTACCCACTCATTAAATCATTCTTTTATGCACTAGTTTATGTCATAAACCATGAACGAGTAAAATGTTAGTCATTGGCAAAAAAATATAAAACATAGACCCAGCATTGGGTGAAAATATCTGAGCAATAATTACTAATTTTGTCAAATACTTTTTCGGTACCTACTATGTTCCAGCCATTAAGTTCTTTGTTAGTGGTGTAGAACCTCTACAAGCCATGGAAATGAGAAGTGCTGACTACAAGAGTCAAGAAAACATCATATACAGTCGGCCCTTTAACAACATGGGTTTGAATGGCATAGATCCACCTGTATGTGGATTTTTTTCAATAAATACTATATAACTACTTTAAAAGTATTTTCTCTTATGATTTTCTTAATAACGTTTTCTTTTTTTCTAGATTATTGTGAGAAAACATTATATAATGCATAACACATATAAAATATGGGTTAATTGACTGTGTTATCAGTAAGGTTTCCAGTCAATAGTAGGCTATTTGTAGTTAAGTTTTGGGGGAATCAAAAGTTACATGCAGATTTTTGACTGCATAGGGGGTTGGTACCCCTAACCCCTCTGTTATACAAGGGTTAACTGCACATGCCACATAAACTGGATCTTGAAGCTGAGCAAAAAGGAATTCGGCACATGAACAAAAACCCTTAGACTATAGTAATCTTTTGTAAGAGTGACAGTCTAGGCTATATGATTTCAAAACTCATGGGAAAACAGTAAAGTATAGCATGTTTATTTTCCATCTGCTGTTTGTATCAAAACTTTCAATAATCAGAAATTTCCTTTAGAAAAAAATGTAGCATTTCATGTAAAATCTTTCACATGGTGACCTCATCTCTCTTTCCAGTCTCCCTTGACACTTTTTACTGTAGCTTTGTTAAAATATGTACTATTTCCAAAATCTCCATTCCTTTGTCTTGTGATATTAATTTTGCTTAGAAGATCAATCTTTCCATTCTTTAAATCTCAAAGCCTATGGATACTACATAGTTTTACTTAGTTATTTCTTCCTCCCCCAGGCAGAATTAGCTTTTTCTCCATGCCCCTGTAGTGATTAATCTTATGTATTAATTTGACTGGGCTAAGGGATGCCCAGATAGCTGGTAAAACATTATTTGTGGGTGTGTCTGTCAGGGTGTTCCTGGAAAAGATTAGCATTTGAATCAGTAGCCTGAATAAAGAAGATCTACCCTCACCAATGTGTGTGGGCTTCATCCACTTCTATGAAATCTCCATAGAACAAAAAGGTGAATGAAGGGAAAATGTGCTCTCTCTTCTTGAGCTGGGACATCCATTTCCCCCTGCACTTGGACATCAAACAACAGAGCGCCTTGTTCTGAGGCCTTTGGTCTCAGGGTGAGTTACACCACAGGCTTTCCTGGTTCTCCAACTTGCAGATAGCACATCGTGAGACTTCTTGGCTTCTGTAATCATGTGAGCCAAATCCCGTAATAAATCCCCACATATATCTATATATATCCTATTGGTTCTGTTTCTCTGGAGAACCCCATTTAATACAGCATCATATACTTCATTTTGGTTTCTGCTATATCATTTAAACAGACTAATCTTTTAGAGTCATTTATACATGTGTTAGATTCCCTTATGAACTCAAGACCAGAAATTCAACTCTTTATTTTTGCACCTGCTCCAGGGGAAGCCCACTGTAGCTATTCAATAAGTGGTTGTTGAAGGAATTGAGACTGATAGATCTGTAAACTCATTTTCCGTGGTACATACGGTCTAAATTCAATACACCAAGCATCTTACTCTACAAGTGAGAAGGTTCTAAGCTTTTGAGCATAGAGATAGTTTTAGAAAATAATTACATTTATAAAACAGCATGAAGACCTTCCAAGAATAAATACATAAAGCCTTGTTTCTTATAGTTGTGAATCTTATATATCAAAGGCCTAACCTTGGAAAGTAGTGGACGGAAGTTCTAACCTTGGGTCCACAACATTGCTTGAGACATTTATTCTCTGGCTGCCCAGTTAGCTCTGTTGGTTAGAGCATGGTGTTATAACACCACGACACTTATCCTCACTGGACTCTCTAGACCTCAATAACCTCCTCTGAGAACCAAAGGTGTTGAACTCAATCATCTCTAAAATGTTTCCAGACTAACATTCTAACGTCTAATCCCAAGAATTAGCCAGTGAAGATAATAGACATTTCAGTCAGGCAAGATAATTCACTAGAAAATACTATTGATCAAGTAGCAAAAGGGTTGCATTTTTAATGTTAAGATCAATGCACTAATTTTCCTTTTTGCCACTGAAATGTAGAAAGAATAGCAGAGCCTACAGCATTACCATAAGACACGTGGTATTCATAAATGCACAATTTCCAGTATAACATGAGATTTTTAATATTGTTCTAGAAATATCATATACCTGTCTTCTAATGGGACAGAAATATTCAAACTACCTAAGGATCAGTAGATGCCATATCACCATTTCTCTCTCAAAGAAAGATTCAAGCAGTAAAATTAAATGTCAGGGACTGGAAACAAATTGAACAATAAACTTTAAAAAAATACTAGTTATGCCACAGTTATAAATCTGCAAAGAGAGAAAAATCCAATTAAAAAAAAATTCTATGGAACTATGAACTAAAAAGTTGACTTTTAAAAAATTATCTTGAGGGCTGGCCCGGTGGCGCACTGGAGAGTGCGCTGCTTGGGAGAGTGCGCTGCTTGGGAGCATGGCGGCGCTCCTGCTGAGGGTTTGGATCCCATGTGGAGACCGGTTCCCGCTCACTGGCTGAGCGCGGTGCGGGTGCAACACCAAGGGTTGCGATCCTGTTGCCGGTTCCCGGTATGGGCGCGACACCGAGGGTTGCGATCACGTTACTGGTCAGTAAAAAAGACAAAAAGGAAAAAAATATTATCTTGAAGTCAAGTTATTTTTATACATAGTATGCAAATCTAAATGTATTTTATACATATATCTTAAAATGCTCAAAGCAAAACTAAATTATATTATTGACCTACTGGCACACAAACTACATGAAAAAGAGACATATATTTATTTTTGGAATACTCCTCATACTTCTAATAAATTATTCTGATAATAAATGATAAAATATAGATTACAAATGATCTGACCAAATTGAGATTTGCTTTCAGCTCTACTTCTTGAACTCTGGTATCACCTTGAACATTTTCAGGTCACATTAAATGCTGGTCTGATTGTGCTTCGAAAGTAACTTTAGTATTAAAAACAATACTGTATACTCCAATTCAATCATTCACTAATTTCAACTCAAGTTCTGTGAACTTCATTTTGGAATTTTTGCATCTTTGTAAACCATTAAAAATACATTCTCTCCATCAAAGGTCCGTCGACAAGTGGAGCTGTTCTTGAATTTGAGCAAGGAAATAATTTTAGTAAAAGACTTGAAAATAAAGTTCTAGCATTCTGCAAGTCTTCACAAACATTTTCTGTATAAATTGCCATTTTACATTTGCCAGAAAGCAGCTGAAATGAAAAGCCCAGGGCCCATCCTAAATCCTAATACAGGAGTTATGCCAGATCTCTCCCTTTCCCTAATCCCACATTTCAGCAAACAACAATGACTGTATCTGTACCATTAATCTGGCCTCGATCTTCTCTTCCACTTCAACTCTTTTGTTGCTGCTCTGGCTCAAAACCTCATCTCCAACTGGACAGAACAACTGCTGTCTACTTGTCACATATACTATATTTTCATAGTGCATTATCACCACAGCTGTCAGTGTAATCTTTTTAACAATGGCTAAAAATATAATTATTTCAGAATTCTATTCAAAAGTCTTCAAAACGTTTGCATTATCTCAGAACAAAATCTAAACTCCTTTATATGGCATTTAAGGCCTTCATAAACTGGCCGTAAGTTGCTCATCTCCCATCATTCAGCTACCCCACACTTTACACCCAGCAGTAATGTGCTTTAAAATTCAAAACATGATATTT
>NW_007749218.1:0-1060 GCF_000696425.1 Galeopterus variegatus | reverse complement strand
AAGTTATTCTGCCTTGCAAATTCCTACCCATGCTTCAGCTCAAACTTTTCTTTTTGTGTGAAGCTTATTCCAGCAGAAAATTTGGGAGCTCCTTTTCTCTTTGTATATTTGGAAAAATGATTACAAAAGCTAATTTTATTATCATTTTCCTGATAATGTTTATGTTTATCGACCCATTAGACCATTAGAATGTTAAAGATATGAATTAGAGCCCTGTCTTTATTATTTATATTCCCAGAGTCTGGCAGAATTCCTGACAGGAAGTAGGTGGTCACTAAATGTTTGTTAAAGGAGTAAGGAAGGAGGAAAAGAGGAGAGACAGGAGGGATAGAAGATAGGAAAAAAGGAAAGAAGTAATTCTTTAGCAGAGAGTGATGTTTAGACAAGCCTCTTTGTCTTCATCTTCTCCCCACTTCTCCACAACCCTTCTTTAAATATTTTATAGTGATATCTGAAGTAAATAAATATCAAAAACAACCTTAAATGAAAAAAAATAATAAATTTACCATCACAAAATGGCAACCTGCAGTCTGAAGGCTGGATGAGGGGACCCAGAGGAAACTCACATGTCAGTTAATCCCTCCAAACGTTTCCCATTGACTTGCTAGTAAAGATAAGAAGCTCCCATCTTTATTCAAATCTTCATTCAGAAATACCACTTCCTTTACCCTAGTCCCNGATATCCCTTTCTCTGACATCACACAGACATATCCTAGTGATGGTACAGAGAAGTAACAGCCCAAAGAGGCAAAAAAATCAAGAAGGCAAAATCAGAAAATAATTGTGCTCAAGAAAGATATTATGGATTGCTGGGCCTAGAAATAGAAAATCCCATGGGATGTGTCAGAATTGGCTGCTTAATATTGAAGTCTAATAACACAGGAAGGAAATGGATCATTTAAATAAAGAAAAAAGCCTATGTACTCTGACCCAATCCTTCCATAAATCTTTATCGAGCACCTTCTTGTATAGGTCATTATGCCTCGGTCCTTCATGAAAATAAAAAGAAATGTAAGAGATGATTTAGCTAGGGTGCAATCCAGCTAGGTGAAGTAACAAT
>NW_007749217.1:10314-11138 GCF_000696425.1 Galeopterus variegatus | reverse complement strand
CCATCAGCCTCTAGCAGGAGAGTGTACCTGTCTGCCGAGAGAACTGAAGGGGCTTAGACACTTGCCAGCGTACATGCGCATGTGAAAATGGTGAGACCACGCCCAAACCAGGTGAGAAACAGAAAAGGTAGGTGAAGAGGAAAACGCAAAGGATGCCGCATGAGGAAGCCGCAGGTGAGTACAAAACTGCAGCTGTGCAGATCAGGGCAGCACTGAGCTAGCGGGTAAGTTACCTGAGTTTATGGAGGGATGGGGCTTTGTACGGGGGAGAAAGGACTGAATAAACACCTACAGTCATCCCTCAGTATCCACAAGGGTTGGGTCTAGGATCCCTGAGGATACCAAAATCTGGGGATGCTCAAGTACTTGATGTAAAGTGATGTAGTATTTGCATATAAGCTACACCACTCCTGTATCCTTTAAATAATTTCTAGATTACTTATAATACTTAATACAGTGTAAATGCCATGTAAATAGTTATTATACTGTATTTTTATTTGTATTACTTTTATTGTAGTGTTTTTATTTATTTATTTTTNACCCAGAGCTGTGGTATTATTTTTCATTAGTATTACTTAAATTTCAAACAAAACATTACAGGGGAATCTAACATACATAAAAAAATAATTTTTAAATAAAAAATCAGAATTACTCTGGTAGACCGAGACTACTGGGCCTGAAGTTGATCCTGCTCAGGCACATTTTACCTACTTTCTGACGCCCCTGATGAACTCTAGCATTCATCGAAAGAACCAAACGGGAGCCATCAGCCTCTAGCAGGAGAGTGTACCTGTCTGCCGAGAGAACTGAAGGGGCTTAGACAC
>NW_007749217.1:0-8482 GCF_000696425.1 Galeopterus variegatus | reverse complement strand
GAGTGGAATAGTCAAATCCCCAGTGATTTGGCTGTTTGCAGTGAGGACAGGGCCTGGGAGGAAGCCTGGAGTCATGACAGGCCTGTGCTGAGTGGCCCAGTTGACTGCATTTGAAGTGTTCCCGGGTGGCTTGCCCCTAGAGGCAGCTGGCTTTGGAGTGTGTGAGACTCAGATGGCATTAGCCAGGAGTTCATATTTGGCCTGATCTCTTTTAAAATTGTCCTTTTTTTTTTTTTTTATTGTTAAAACTGTTGAAAGGTGCATTGAGGAGGTAGTATAGAAAGGCCATGCCTGCAGGGGAGTTTGGTTCTATACATGTGTATTTATGTAAAGCCTCAGAGAGGCAGGTTAGGAATTAGTAGCCTTGTGGAGGCCGTAAATCAAGTGTGTGATCATGTTATTCCAGAGATCCCAATCTCCATGACCAGCCTGGTAGTCCCAATTTGGGTCCATGCAAGGAAAAGCAATGGCTTCCACAGGCTGCCTATTATTTTGAGCATGTACCTCGTCTGCCTGTTGGGCTGCTATCCAGACCTGCTCACTGTCTTCAAGGGATAGATATGTATCTGGTTTGGACTGGGAGGATCCCAGTCATTTTTCGAGTTGGGAAAGGTCTGAAAGAGAAAAGGGGTATGTGCCTGGATAGTTCCCTCCATCCGAGCCACTTCACAGAAGGGTTATAAAAAGCCAGAGCTGAGGCGGGGTTCTTACCTGACAAAGGGAGAGAAAGAGAGGGGTCAAGAGGCTGGGGATGAACATCTTGAGACCAAATAGAGGAAAGAGAGGGAAATGTGGAGGGGCTGGTGAAGGATTTGGAGCTTACAGTGGTAGTCAAGGTGGCCCGTATGGGTAGCAGAGTAGTCTGACAGATCAGAGTATTGATCCAAGTCCGGAAGGGGAGGTTGAGCATGAGCTAGGAGAATTTGAGACATGGGACAGTTTTGGCAGAGAGAAGAATGTGTTCAGAGATAGGAGAAGGTCTGAACATGGAACCTCTTCATCGTGCCATTTCAGTGAGTGTCTAAATTAAGACTGCCATCTGTGGCCAATGGGATCCATTGTAATGAGGCATTCAAGTTTTAATGTCTCTCTGGAGGCTAAGAGGTTGTCCAGGAGACAGCCCAGAGGTGTACAGTGCAGAGTACAGTAGAAAATGAGACATCTAGGTTTGGATTGTGAGGATCCCATTTAGAGGGTGAGAAAGGGCAGTCAGTCCTGGTAGAAGAAGCGTGCCCACAAAGATCATCCTCTTTCCTGTCCACCTTCTTTTTGAGAGAAAAAAGCCACAACCAGCTAATGAAGTGTCCTTCAATAGCTGGAGGGCATGAGAAAAGTTCCCTCAGCCAGGCACCTGGGCTTCGAGAATGAGAGAGAGAGTCAGGGTAACCCGAGACAAGAAAGGACTGACCCACTGACTCACCCTGAATTCAGGCTGATGTTGGATGTGTTGGTCTGAAATGGCAAAAGAAGAGAGTCCTGAGTGTACCTGGTTCTGCAGGTCTGAGAAGGGTGGCCGGGACCCAATCAACCCAAGAGAGGGGATTGTCCAAGGGTCCAGCCAAGACCTTTCCCGAGTTTTGTTACTGTAATGAAAGAAAGTGAGCCGAGATGGCGGGTACTGATCAAGCTTTATTAAAGGAAAAGAATCTGCCAGCCTGCGCTCAAAGTGGCAGGCAGCCCAGAGCTGCCCTCAAAATGGAGGACAGCACCAGGTGTGTGGGTTGTAGAGCTTATATAGGGCACCAAGGGCTGGCTGATACCATCAAGGAGGGGCATTATGCTAATGTGGAAACTATGTGACCAGGGTGGAGAATTGTGCCCTTGCAGAAGCAAAGTGTTTCTGTTTAAGTCAGGAGTCTTCTCATAAAGGGAAGTGGGGAGGGGTTTGGTGCTTGAGTGGAAGACAAGGCTGGGGGCTATTTTGTGCTTATTGTGTGCACAATGTTGCCAGTCACATCCAAGATCCATCAAGTTCCAAAGTGGAATCACAGGCAGCTAAAGTGAGCAGATCATGAGAAATGTTCAAAGACTGAGAGAAACAATCTCAATCTAGGAACAAGGTGGTATTCAATAAGAAAGAAATGTGTTTTTCATGAGTAACAATTGCAGGAGCCAAAGGAAAACTTCACCCCTAAAAGTTCATTAATAAAAATCACTGACAAGTTTAGATCAATAGGAAAAAATAGGCATAACAAATTTTATTATTTAACGTGCTGGGAGAAAGCAAAGCATAGAGGAATCACAAGAGAGTAATGTCCCAAATTCCAATGGAAGTAACAAAGCTTATATACCAGGGTTCATGAAAGAGAGAAAAGGTGTGAGGAGGTAGAAAACCCAGAACAATGGCCTGAGACCAGATTTCTTTGCAGTTCTAGTGGGGAGGTGTTGTCACAGGTGAAAGAAGGAAGTCAGACGTTAAAATTAAGTAGAGACATCTAGTATGCAAATAAATTCTTCACATAGTCTTACAGTGGCCCTCAAAGAATTGACAGTAGTCAATTGACTCAGAGAAAGCCTGGCTGTTTGCATTTACAGATGTAAATTTCTTTCCACAAAGTAATAGACTTCTAGCTAATCTTGTTTTTCTGGTCTCTCTGAATTAGCCGTCTTAAAATACATCAAAAAAATATATTGTGGGACCAAAATATTCTGCTTTCCTACCCAGTCAAACCAGCAGTGAGCAATATAGCAGCATATGAGGAGACCCCTCATATATCTGTGAGACTTGAGGCATGAGAAAAAGGTTTCAATTCAGACCAGGTGAGGACAGGTCATCTAAGCAGGCCAAAGACTGACATGAGATATTCCAAGTGGGTCAAAACATGGTGAGCTCAAATGATTGAGGTCATTCCCAGAGCCAGAAGTCACTGTGTCGTCTAGAACTCAGGCAAGCCAGGCCCAGTGTATAGAGCCAGAGATCCTGGTGGGAATGTGTAGCTGCAGCAGAGGATATCCTGGGTAAAGAGCTTCTGGCAACGAGCAAGGACGGCTCAGGCAGAGAGCTGTGTTAGTTTCAGGGAGGTGGAGAAAAGGGAGAGAGGGGTGCTATTTCAGCCAAGAAGCTTTATTCCACCAGCGTGGAGGAGAAACTGAATCAGATCAGTTCCCCCGAACAAAGGAAAGAAGGGGTTTTATAAGACTTTTAGGCAGGGTTCTGGCAGAGTAATGGGAAACTTTGAAATCAGTGATATGCAAGGTTACACAGCCCTTATGGTCAGATAACATGTGGTCGGTTAGGGCTTAAGCTTCTGATTAGTGCCACCAGTATATATACAAAGCATTCCTCCCAGCCCAGCCCAAGTGCCTACTACCGCAGCCCACAAGGTGTTCCTTTGATGATAAGAGTCATGTTTGCCCCCTCCCAGGAGAGAAATTTTGCTGACCGGTTCCCAGAGCAGAAAAGGGGAGGGGAAGATGGTGGAAAGTTGCTTAACATGGCTGTGCTGAATGTAAGCCAGCCATGAGGCCTAATATTCCTCCCTTTATATATAGATATATATCCATATATAAAGGAAGGGAGAGGCGAGTTAGGATGAAGGTCTCTTTCTTCTGTATTTTCTTTGAGCTGATTAGGGACACTGAACATTAAGGGGCATTTGGGGGATCCGACAGTATTGTTGGTATTGGATGGTTGGAAGTGTGAGGACTGTCTTCACCTCTGGGCAGCTATGGATTCCATGGTTTGTTTGATGAATGTGATGAATGAACATTTGGAATAAAAAAGGTCCAGTTGTTAGGCCAAAGATTAGAAGAACAATAGGAATTTTAAAAGGGGTGAGAAAAGAGGCCCACTGAGGCCAGTGAGACCAAGAACTGGCCTTCCTCTGCTGAATTTGAGAGACCTGTTGGAAATAAATTGAAATGTAGGGGGGACATAGAATATAAGTAGTAGAATTGTAAAAAAAATATAACCTTAATGTATGCAGTCTTGTAACAATGCATAAGCAACGCAGCTTATCAGGGGCCGTGACAAGGCTCAGGCCCGAGCATACTAAACATTAATAGCCCCCACCGGTTTCAGGAAATAGCTGGTTCAAAGGCCACCAAGCCAGACCCTGGGGAAGGTAAACAATTGAGAAATGCACTAAAGGGCTGCCAGCCTGCTAAAACCCACCTGTAAACCCAAAAGGCGCCAGCTGAAGCCCACCTGTAAATCTAAAAGCGCCACAGATAACCAACAGATGATCCTATCACAATATCCGTTCAAAAAACTGTATAAAAGCTGCTTGCATTGTGAATTCGGGGCCGCTCCTGTCCTGAAAATGGGGCGACCTCCAGCATGCCAGAAATAAAAACCTCTTGCTTGTGCATCGATCTCTGTGCCTCCTGGTCTTTGCGAGATAAGCCTTCCCATCAAGTAAGAATTGTGCTTTTAGGCCGGTCTTACAGACCCTGTCGAGGAGTTTCTGAGCAGCATCATGAACCAAGCCAGACTGGTTAATACAGAAGCAGCACTATTCTTGTAGAAAGAGACAGATTCCCCTTTTTTCTGCAGTGAGGAGATCTAGGCCCCTTATGTTTTGTAGCACTACTGCCACTAAAGGGTCTATCTGGTCCTGGATTTGAATGAGACTTTGAGGTATTTCTTCCAGGTTATGTTGTAAGTCAGATGATAAGGATTTAGTGTAAGGATGTGGATAGACCAGCTGTCCCTGTGCCCACCCCTCTGGAGATACCTAGAACAATTAGGAGAGGATTAGCAAAAGGAACTCTATTATATCTCAAAGTTGCATGAAGTGGAACTAGAAGAGATCAATTGTTGGTAACTATAGATATTGGCGGGGACAGGTAGACTAAAGTGCAGGTCCCTGTCCAGTTCATAGGGAGACATAAGTAAGATGTGTTTCCACAAAGGAAAAAGATGCCTTGGCCTGGAAGACAGGAGGAAAAGTCAATAGAGAGAAGGTGCTGAAGGGCTCCCGTGTTGTATTTGGGGAATCTGGATGGGTCACTACTCCAGTCTCAGTGCCAGATTGATAGGGAAGCGCTGAGAGCTGCTCCCGTTAGAGGTTGGAGAAGCCCAGTGGGATTTCTGGGGGTTGTTGAGGTGTTGGGTAAGAAAATGAAATATTTACGTGTGTCTATGTAGTCGTGGATAGAAGTAGAGAACAAGCTACTAGTCCTGAGGCAAGTTTCCAATGTTTCTCTTGTATGTAGAATCCAGGGCTTCAATTCTTTATGGACTTGGAGTTGACCTGAACAGTACATGGAATTGATATTCTGTGCCATTGAGCAGGAAAGCATAGGATGTGCTGAGGCACATAAAGGGCTTAGGAAGGGGTGGGTATTGAAATTGACATGACTGTCATGTATGGATATAGTAATAGTGATATTATATGCATCTGGAGGAAGTGTGCACACCTGATGGCCTCTTGAAAAAGGAGATCGAGTTATGCAGAAAGGAGCCTGGCCTAGTAAGATTGTGTTGTCAGCGAAGGACCCAGGATTCAGAGGAAGTTTGTCTGACAGGTCATCTAATGTTGAAGTTACTGAAGAAAGAAAAGCTGCAAGTCGGTGTGGATTAAGCCAACCAGCATTATTAGTGAAAGAGATTCCTTTAGAGAGGCTATAGTGTAGGGTTGCTGTGGCATTCTCCCAGAGATTTTGGGGTTTGGGCATTGTGGTATATTCCAAGGAGGAAAGGGTCATATACATCCAGCAGGTGGAAACTAAGTGGGGGTTGATGTTTGTTCAAAAGGCCCTGTGCAGTAGATAGGGCTTGTCATAGATAGGACAATGAACTGGCATGGGTTTAGAAGATCAAGGTTCCCAAGACTGATATAGAAATATTCAGCAGAAAAGCAGAATATAAGCAATAAAAGTGAACCATTGTAACTGGTCAAGATCAAAGTCTCCTATGTTTAGGTCAGGAAAGATACCCTGAAGGTACAGTTCAATTATGGCATCCCACAACCCTTTGGGGAATGTGGGTGGTGACTCAAAGGGATACTGTAAACATGCTTTGTTAGCAAGGAAAAGAAATGATGTGATACACACAACTGAAAAATAAAACAAAGAAGAGTATCACCAATCCCAGAAAGCAAAGTCCACCAACTTCAGCAGGGATGATATTTCTCATTTCTTTCTGGAGGGTGAAGCATGCATGGCCTTCTTCTTGGATTCAGGACAATTGGATTGTGGTAGGACCTGTGTTTGTTATTCTGTAATGAGAAAAGACAAACAGGGCTTCATGAGATATCAGCTGAGAAGCTTGTGGAGAGGTATCTTCTGGATTGGGAACCTATTTTAATTTGAAGTGGTGTATCCAGTCTAGCAGCCATAGGGGTGGTAAGAATTATTTGGTGAGGACCCTTCCATTTGGGTTTTAGATCTGTGGAGAGTTGGTGTATCCAAACCAGTCTCTGGGTTGGATGGAAATAGAAGTGGGGTCAAGTGTTGGACTGGTCAGGGAAGGATGGTGTTAGCATATTCCCTTGTGAGGTGATGGGTGGAGTGTATGGCCAGCCATAGGAGAGGTAAATCAGTTGAGATAGCAGATGAGATAGGCACCTGCTGTATAACAAAAGGTCTACCACACATTACCTTGAAGGGACCGAGGTCAGTTGGTTTTCATGGAAGGATGTACAACCTCATCAAGGCTAGAGAAAGCAGAGTGGTCCAGGGCTTTTGAAAGTCAAGAGATAGTCTAGTGAGGTTTTGTTTTAAAAGAGTGTTGGCCCTTTTGACTTCCCTTGAAGACTGCAGTCTGTACGGAATGTGGAATTTCCATTTGGTTCCTAACATTCTTACTATTTCCTGTGTTACCTTCGAGATAAATGCAGGTGCATTATCTGGCTGTATGGAAGTGGGATGGCCAAATCAAGGTATAATTTCTGTGAGAAGCATTCACGCTACTTCTCTGGCCTTCTCAGTGGTTCCTGGAAATGCCTCTATCCGTCCTGTGAATGCATCCACCAGTGTGCAAAGGTAGCGGTATCACTTTACAGTTGGCATGTGAGTGAAATCTGCCAGTCCTGTCCTGGAAGGTAGCCTCAAGTTTGGTGTGTGAGAAATGGGGGAGGTTGGGCCTTACCTTGAGGTGAGGTGGAAGCACAGGTGGTGCAATTGGGGTGATTTGTTGCATTTGTGTGTGTAGGGTTGGGACAATGTATTTGTGTCTGCATGAGCTTTTAAAGTGGTCTAAAACCTGCATGGAAATGATTGTGTATGTCTTGTAGGATTTGTGTCTCTTCAGCCTGAGGCAGGACTAATTTATTTTTTAGATATATCCAATCTCCTGTGACTTCAGTTCCTAACTGATGATAATGTAAGTGCTCAAGAGGAGTATATTGGAGAATGAGTGGAGGTTATGGTCAGGATCTGTTGTAATGAAGTGGTGGCCACTCATTTTGCTCTCACATCTGCAAAGCTGTTGCCTTGGGCTATAGGGTCAGTGGGTGACTGGTGTCCTTTGCAACATATGCCTGCAGCAGCTTTAGGGAGTTTGGCAGCTTGTAAAAGTTTGTGGATAAGGTTTCTATTTATGATAGGTGTTCTTTTGGTGGTCAGATACCCCCTTTCTTGCCAGATGACTGTGTGAGATTGTAGGATGTTGTATACATATTTTGAGTCAGTGTATATGTTAATGATGGAGTTTTAGCTAGTGGGAGAGCCTATCAATTCTGCCTGTTGAGAGATGGTGCTGGCTGGCAAGGGATTGGCCTCCAGCACTTTTGAATGAGTTACAATGGCATATCCTGCCTGACTGGTTTTGGTACTGGAACTTCTGTCAATAAACCAAGTTGGTGCATCAGGTTATTCTGATTCTCTAATGTGAGAGAAAGGGGAAAACAGAGAGTCTATGGTTTCCATGCAAGAGTGGGAGGAGTGAGGGGTGGATGGTATAGGGAGTATAATAGTGGGGTTAACGGAGGCACATCTCTGGAAGGTGACTTTAGGGTTACTAAGTAACATAGGTGGGAAGGGGAGGGAGAAAGTAGGTGGGAAGGGGAGAAAGAAAGTAGAGCTTTGTGAGAAAGGAATTCTGGCAAGTTGTGAGAAGAGAGGAGGGTCAACAACTGTCCCAAATTAAATTTCTGGGCTTCTGGAATTAGTAGGGTGGCTGTTTCTAAATCCTTGAGGCACGCCGGCCATCCTTGAATAACCAACCCCAGCTGCTTTGACAGGTAGGCTATAGGTTGGAAAGTTTCTCCTCATTTTTGCATAAGTATGCTTTGACCAAATCCCTCTCTAGTGTGTATAAAAAGGTTTGGAGGGATCTGGTATCCCTAAGGCAGGGGCTTGAGTTAGAGCCTGTTTTAACTAGAGAAAAGGAGTCACTATTGAACTAGGGACAAGAAGAGTCTGACCTAGATGTCCATGAGTAGCCATATATAGGGTTTTGGCCAGAGGGCCAAAATTGTGAACCCATAGCCTGAAAAAACCTGCCAACCCCAAAGAGGGTAAGATATCTCTTTTAGAGGTTGGGAGTGGCCAGGGTTCAATGAGAGTTCTTCGGTCTGTCACCATGGCTTTATGGGTG
>NW_007749216.1:10531-11528 GCF_000696425.1 Galeopterus variegatus | reverse complement strand
TTTTAAAAACTTATTTGTTTTCTGAATCTTAGAAAATAACGTAATAGAACTTGTCACAAATGCTAAATATCTTTATGTAAATCATTTTTCGTAGCTAAGTAAAAAAATCACAATAAAAGATTTTCTGTCCATCCATAAAAACAATGACTTAAGTTTTCTACATTTTTGTAGAGTTTACGATTACAATCAACAGTGTCTGTCCCTAATTTGTCCACTGTTGATAGTTGATAGTTGTCATTTTCTTTTAAAAAACAACCAAAAAGAAATCAGTTTTTACATGAGAAAAGTCAGGTTCCAAAAGGATTATAAAATTAGGTAACATTTATAAATGCAACGACTATAATTATTAAAATAATTAACTTTTTAAAGTAGTTATTTTATTTCTCCCNTCCCAGCTGCAAGAACTGTGAGCCAGTAAATTTCTGTTCATTATAAATTGCCCAGTTTGTGGTATTCTGTTATAGCAGCACAAAATGGACTAAGAGAGAGTGAATCAATATTTTACTAAATATACATGTTTAATACATGCAAATATACATGTTTAAATTCCCTTCCTAAATTACATGTTGAAGTGATTAAATCAATATTTTAAAAAAGACACTTCTGTCCTAGTCCTAATATTTGCAGAGTCATCCCACAGATGTATCCAAAACTTTGTTACCATTATGATGATACTGGTAGAACAATTTGGATGAAAGTTTCAATCCTCTCAATATTTTGCTAATAATCATCATCCTCATTGAGAAGGCCACCTGTTAAACTTCTGATCCATAATAAAACCCAATGGCTGACAACTCCTGGAGCACACCTGCAGAAAAGTTTTTCTACCTGTTACACGCGAGGGGGACCGTGACCGCAACAGACATAAGCTGCACGTAAGATGCAGATGGGAAATGGCTCCTGCTGTGGGATGTCCGAGCTCAGTGCCTGCACTGTGAGATGGGACTATGAGCTCACCACAATCGTGCCCGCACATGGGAATCCTGAAACACACACA
>NW_007749216.1:8342-9112 GCF_000696425.1 Galeopterus variegatus | reverse complement strand
ACTATAATTATTAAAATAATTAACTTTTTAAAGTAGTTATTTTATTTCTCCCTTTTTCATCTTTAAATTTATAGAAGTGAAGTGTTTGTGAAAAGACACCAATTTATAATAAAAAGTTAGTATTCATTCTAATAAATGTTTTGTATCATTTCTGGCCTTATTCTAAAGAGATACTTACAATTAAAGTGAACTGCATGATACCAAGGCTGGGTAACATTTGCTGTAGAAAATAGCAGAAAAACAAAAAAGNACCCAATGTTTATGTTAGCTACATTTATAGCATCATATAAATCAAAGCAAAAGAAAAAAATCAGAAAGAAAGGAGCTCAAATCTCTCTGTTCTAGTCTGAAAGCAGGCAATGGAACTTTTGTGGCCATGTTACATCAGTCTCTTATCACTCTACCTTTAAGGCTGAATTCACCAAAATGCAAATGTTATACTTGAGTCTAAGTAAGGGTTGCTAAATTCCAGAATCCATGAATTTACAGACTTACCAAGTCAGTTATGTAAAACTTTATTTTTAGAGGACAGTGACATCATCAAAATGACAGAATAGATGATTCCCAGTGTCTTTCCTCCCCACAAGTAACCAATCTACAACTATTGAAAAGCAAAGACTGCCAACCTGAGACCACTGGAGTTTGGGGAAGAGGAGGAGTGACCCATGGAGTTTGTGCAGACACAAGAGGCCATGGTGAGAGAGTGTGGGGACTGTGCCTACCATTCTGAGCCCTGGCCACTTCTGAGCCACCCTGATATGGAGGCACGA
>NW_007749216.1:5757-6552 GCF_000696425.1 Galeopterus variegatus | reverse complement strand
CTCAACAAAATACTAGCAAACAGAGTCTAGAAGCACACTAAAAAGATCATACACCACAAACTCGTGGGATTCATACCAAGGATGCAAAGATGGTTCAACATTGCAAGTCTATAAATGTGATACATTACATCAACAGTATGAAGGAAAAAAAAATGATCATTTCAATTGATGCAGAAAAAAGCATTTGATAAAATGCAACACCCTTTCATGATAAAAACTCTCAAAAAATTAGGTATAGAAGGAATGTACCTCACTCAGCACAATAAAGGCCGTATACAACAACCCCACAATCAATTTCATACTAATGAACAAAAATTATAACTTTTTACTGTAAGATCTGGAATAAGACAAATGTGCCCACTTTCTAAATGCTTATTCAACATAGTACTAGAAGTTAGAAGTTCTAGCCAGTGCAATAAGGAAAGAGAAAGCAATAAAGGGCATTCGAAGGAGAAAGGAGGAAATCAAACTGCCCTTATCTGCAGATAACATGATCCTATACATGAAAACCCCAAAGACTGCAGCAAAAAATGACAAGAACTAATAAATGAATTCAGTATAGTGGCAGGATACAAAATCAACACACAAAAACCAATAGCCTTTATATACACCAGTAACAAAATAGCTGAAGAAGAAATCAGGAAAGTAGTCCCATTCACAATAGCTACCATAAAATGAAACACCTAGGAGTAAATTTCACCAATGAGGTGAAAGACCTCTACAATAAAAACTATAAAATATTAGTCAAAAAAATTAAAGAGGGCACCAATAAATGGAAAGATTTCCCAAGTTCAT
>NW_007749216.1:2991-3859 GCF_000696425.1 Galeopterus variegatus | reverse complement strand
ATCTGTTGAATCTAAAAAAAAAAGTGGTTCTCATAGAAGTAGAGAGTACAATAATGTTTATCGTGGGGTGGGGGGCAGGAGGAGAGGTGGTGGAGAAATGGGTGCAAAACTATGCCATCTACACTAAGTGAATCATTCTGCAGTTTATATGCATGTATTGAAATGACATACTGTATCCCCAAAATATGGACAAGTAAATGTTAAAATATTTTGAAAAAATATATAATGATACAATAAAAATAAACTTGTAATCTTATATATGGGATCCTAACAATGGGAAAAGGTTTATCTTGGATAATTCACTATGAAGCTGTAGAAATAATAAATATTTTACAATTTAAAAAAATTGAAAAGCTTATTGAAGGAACTTCCACGAAATAATACTTAACATTAGAAATACAAGAATATCAAAAGAGATGACGAGAAAGCAGAGGGTGTGAAATAAGATTTTAAAGAACACAAAGAAAGGAAATGAAAGAACAATAGATAATACAATGCCAAATAGTAAATAATACTTGGAAATTTTAAGTGGAAGTATAGAATTAGTAGAAATCATCAGAAGAGGTATATTAGAGAAAAAAGAAGAATATTAAAGTTAGGTAGAATGTATCCAACATGCAGCTAGTTAATTAGTTAGTAAAAGATACACAGAATAATGAAGCAGAGCAACTATTCAAAAAATGTTTTCTAAAATAAATAAGACATATAACTTCTCACTGAGAAAAATAACTAAGAAAAAGTGGCCCAGAACATTTAACAACAAGATATAGTCTCATAAAATGATTGGTCTCAAAGGCTAAATAAAGCAGTCTTATGGGCAGTCTACAAAAAATTGCTCAGTCAGTTATTTGGAGTAAAAGCAAAACTG
>NW_007749216.1:708-1245 GCF_000696425.1 Galeopterus variegatus | reverse complement strand
TAACAAAGTTGTGCAAAGATTGATCAAAATTTTAAAATACAAATAAACCAAACATAAATTTAGCAGATTATATAAAGCATGCAAACCCTCAACACTGAAAATACTTTTAAAATCCCTGATGAACACAATTAAATTCTTCAGAAAAACTGAGATTCCATGTTTCTAAAAAGAAAAGTATGACACCATAATAATGCTAATCCTCTATAAGCTAATCTATAAATTTACATACATTTTCTTTTCNAAAAAAAGATTTTTTTTAACTTAAAAATGTTTCTACTATTGTGAGAGATTTTGAATTGGATATGTTTACTTGGTGAGGGAAAATTGAATTAAGACTAAATTTATTGTTGAGTTTTCTATCTCATAATGCTATATGTTTCTCGTTTATTCAAGTCTTCTTTCATCAAGGTTTTATGCTTTTTCTCATAAAGATCTTGAGCATGTCTGATGTTTATTCCTAATTATTTCATGTTTCCCTCTTCGTTTCAATTGGATATTTTTCCATTACATTTTCTAATGGTTTATTAGAGAGATAAA
>NW_007749216.1:0-218 GCF_000696425.1 Galeopterus variegatus | reverse complement strand
ATAAAAACTCTCAAAAAATTAGGTATAGAAGGAATGTACCTCATTTAGCACAATAAAGGCCATATACAATAACCCCACAGTCAATTTCATACTAATGATCAAAAATTATAACTTTTTACTGTAAGATCTGGAATAAGACAAATGTGCCCACTTTCTCAATGCTTATTCAACATAGTACTAGAAGTTAGAAGTTCTAGCCAGTGCAATAAGGAAAGAGA
>NW_007749215.1:0-11140 GCF_000696425.1 Galeopterus variegatus | reverse complement strand
ATGCTTTCCTTCAATGACTGTAGTTATTTTATGAAGGACCAGTAACATATATTGCAGTCCATAGACTGGTTCTGCAATAAAGTATGACAGGTACTAAAATAAAAGTATATACGCTGTTGTCACAGGAGGAAGCGATCAGTTTATGGGGTGAGGAACAGAGGTAATCTAAAGAAAAGCTTTGTAGAAGATGTGACCCTTGAACTGCATCTTTTTAAAAAAATGGTATTTGCCAGAAAGATGCAGTGAGAGAAGGAACAGCATTCCAGGCAGGAGTAAAACAAAGAGGTAAGAAGCAAGAATTCCTATGTAACTGCATCATGAGGGAAGAGAAGAGGCTGATTTAGGAGGGCCTTATATGCTGAACATGAGGCTTATATGTGGAACAGCCTCCACGTTGTGCAGTTTCATAAAGAGGACTGGAAAAAGGAAAGCAGTTGATTCCCCTACTAGGTATTTAAAATGCTGTTACAAACAACTGCATCTCCAGTGATACAAGTGAATTTAATCTTTCTGGGTGGAGCTCATTAAATATCACCTTATATTTCCATGACTTCCCCTTTCTTTAGTGTGTTGCAGGGCTGAACTACCTCTAAAATGCTAAAGAAAAATTCGAATTATTACAGAACTAGAGAGTTTTCAGAAGCGGAGGGATGGGGTTTATATTTCTCCTGTTTTGGGGGGGGGCTGTTTCGTTTGTTTTTATTTTGTTGTCTCTCCTGGCAGAATGTACAGTAGTAGAGTGTGGTCTCTGTCTAATGCTGACTTTTACTTGCTCCATGACCTTGAATACATTACTTACCCTTCCAGTTTCCATACCTCAGAGAGGGACAGTAACTGTCCTTACCTTACAGGGCTATTGTACAGTGAGGATTAAATGAGTTGATAACAATTAAAGCATGCAGACCACTTCCTACCAAATAATAAGTGATCAATAAGTATCACTGAGTTATTAGTATCATTAAAAATGAAAGAAAATGTGAATAGATGGATGTATACTATCTCCCTTCCCCACTAGCCAGTGTCATTCATGTAAGTATCCAAAAGTAGGACTGAGTAGGCTCCCTAACTTCTAACCCTGTACATCATCCACTATTTCCTCAACATCATTTTAAATCTAAACATGTATTACAGGTGGAGAAAATAGAGCTAATTATAGGCCTCTGAAGTAAAATGACTAAGGAAAATCAATGCAGAAGACCTTATTTTCTGTCCCGATCCTACCTTAGTTATCCCTAAAATTAGAAGCTAGTAGTTTTGGGTTATTGAAAGACACTTCCTCTGTGAGAGGAAACCAGAATGAGACAAGACCGTTCAGGCAGGCTTTATTTAAAACATTTAGCACCTCTTAGAAATGTAAAGTGATCAGGGTGATGCTTAAATATTTTACAGTCTGAGATGGTTGTCCAGAGTTCACTGAGAGTCTGACAACAACTGGGAACTGCAGAATAAGCAACATGGTGCCTTTTCACACAGAAGGCTTAGCAGGGGGGTATAGTCATTTTGGGTGAGGAATGTAAGAGTTTTATCTTAATTTAGCAGCTGTGGAGAAGGCAGCAGCCAAATCTAGCGAAGTCTTTTCAGGGAGATCAGCTTAGGGCACAGCCGTCTAGACAAAACACCTCCGCCACTACATGAACGGGTGCAAAGGCTGCCCAATGTCAGCAAAAACTAGAGATAGAACCAAGGCCGACTTAGATGTTGCCAGCAGATCAGCAGAAAGTTGAAGAAATCCAAAGACAAGAGTTTTAAAACACTGTTCTGGGAGGCACCTTAAAGTTATACAGCTGTGGGGTTTGTTCTTTTCCCTCGCATATGCCTCAAATTTGTCATTAAGTGTATTGTTTCTGAGACCTACTCCTTTCTCCTCTATTTTCCAGACATTTCCACATCACACTACAGTTGTCAGGACAAACTGAGGATCTCTTCAGCCCTGCACTAGGCTGGGATGACCTTCCACTGCTCCCACCTCCTAAAAGGCACCATCCCTTAAAAGTGAAAGGTTATATTGGTTTTACCATCCCACGGAGAAAATATAAAAGCAAAACAGAAAATACTATGGTACCTATATCCATGACCAAATTACCTCTCCACCCTATATTTGTTTTTATTATATTTTTTAACCTCTTTAATTCTGCTTTGCTACCATGTCTTAGAAAGATTACTAAAGCATTCCTGTAAGGTTCCATGCATTTTTTCTCCTCATAATATCATACCACAACTTCACTGTGTTTCAAAATACCCAGTATTACTGTACCTGGAGAGAGACACATGTAGATGAGGCATCCCAGTGCTTGCAAGTCCAAAATGGGGCAGAAAAGGGTGGGAAAGGAATTGGGCTATGCTGTTACTATCGAATGCTGAGTTTATTTAATAGTCAAGTAGTGTAGCCAGGATAGTCAGCTAAAGAAAATAAAACAGTAGTTTATACATCAGTGACTTGGAGGTAGGAATAAACCCAGAACAGAAGGCTTGGGCATATTTAGTTAAAATAACTGGGCTGCCAGAGAGATTGGAGAAAACAATTTCCTGCTAATAATATCTGACAATAAAAAGCACCTGCTAAGCAGGAATAATTGCCAAAATTATAACCCTTAAGTTGTGAAGTTGGATTTTGGACTTAACCTTGTTCAAGTCATTTAATCATTCAGTCAAGCATTTATAAAACATCAATTGATTATGCAGCATTGCATTTAACTCCCTGAAGTAAAGAAAAGGGAAACAGAAGACACAGACCCTTTCCTGTGGAAATTTACACTCTGATGGTTAGTTTTATGTGTCAACTTGGCTAGGCTACTGTGTCAGTAATTTAATCAAACAGTAATCTAGATGCTGCTAAGAAGGTATTTTCTAGATGTGGTTAACATCCATATCCAGTTGACTTTAAGTAAAGGAGATTACCCTCCATAATGTGGGTGGGCCTCTTTTCAATCAGTTGAAAGGCCTTAACAGCAAAAAATAAGGTTTCCTGGAGAGAAGAAATTCTGTCTCAATACTGCAACATCAACTCCTGCCTCAGTTTTCAGTCTGCTGGCCTGCCCTGTAGCTTTAGAACTTGCAAAATACATCTTTTTGGTTCTGCTTCTCTGGAGAACCCTGATTAATACACATTCTAATAAGCCATTACAAGCAAACAGTAAATGGGAAGGACAAATTGGTTCAAAGATGCCTTATAAAGTCATGTCCAAGAGTGCACAGACACTCCAACAATTCTGATATAACTACTACAGTGGAACCAAGTACAAAAGAGCGTGGAAACACAGAAGGAATGCCTATATTTGCCTGGGGCAATCACAGACAGTCAGAAATATGTGAGATTTGGAAGAAGGATACATTGGGAATTTGTTACAGGGAAAGGAAAAAGCACACAAAATTGAAAAGAGATGGCAGAATGCAAAGTATATGTTAGGAGCATAAACTGAAAAGATGGAATGGAGGTCAAGGCATAGAATGAATGATGTGATAAGAGATAAAGTAGGACGCACAGGTAGGAAGGGCCATGTCTACAAGTGAGAAAGATTATAAGACCCCAGAGGACAGAGCCCA
Source organism: Galeopterus variegatus (assembly GCF_000696425.1). NCBI lineage: Eukaryota > Metazoa > Chordata > Mammalia > Dermoptera > Cynocephalidae > Galeopterus > Galeopterus variegatus. Next base: position 7,597 of record NW_007749215.1, on the reverse strand, counting down.
GATTCTTTTATGTCCTTCTATATTTCACAGCTGTTCAATTAATTTCATGAATGCATAAATAAACACTATTGGATTTCACTAAGATTCTTATTGTAAAGATATGTAAAAAACAGAAGTCAAGTGAATTCAGGAATATGGCTGGATAAAAGAGCAATATATGAGAATCAATTTTATTTCTATATGCTAACAATGAAAAATATGAAAATAAAATTAAGAAAAAAAATCCCATTTACAATGTGATACAGCAAAATGAATAACATATCTACAAAAAACTTTAACAAAAGAAGTACAATGCTTATACACTGAAAACTGCAAAACATTGTTGAAAAATATTAGATTCAAATAAATGAAAAGACATCTCATGGTCATAGATCAGACACTCAACATTAAGAAGACAATGGTCTCCAAACTGACCTACAGATTTGATGCAATCCCCATCAAAATCTCAGCTAGTTTGACTTTTTGCAAAAACTGACAAGTTAATCATAAAATACGTATGGAAATGTGAACAATTCAGTATAGCAAAATATATATATATATATATATTGCAAAGAGCAAAGTTGGAGAATCACACTTTAAAACTTACTACAGGGCTGGCCAGTTAACTTAGTTGGTTAGAGCCTGGTGTTGGTAATACCAAGGTCAAGGGTTTGGATCCCCATACAGGCCAGTCACCAGAAACAAACAAACAAAAAAAAACTTACTACAAAGCTACAGTAATCAAGACAGTGCAGTACACACGTAAGGATATACATATATATCAATGGAATAGAATTGAGAGATCCAGATATAAACCCTCTCATTTATGGTTAATTGATTTTCAACAGGGGTATCAAGACAATTCAATGGGGAAAAAATAGTCTTTTCAACAAATGCTGCTGGACAACTGGATATCCACATGCAAAAGCATAGATCTTTACCTTATACCTTAAATAAAAATTAATACAAAATGGTTCAGAGACCTAACTGTAAGGGCTAAAACCATAAAACTCCTAGAAAACACTGATGTAGATACATACAGTCAGCCCTCCATGTCTGTGGGTTCCACATCCATGGATTCAACCAACCACAGATCAAAAATATCCAGGGAAAAAACTGCATCTGTACTGAACATGTACAGACTTTTTTCTTGTCACCATCTCCTAAACAATGCAGTATAACAACTACTTACATAGCATTTATATTGTATTAGGTATTATAAGGAATCCAGAGACAATTTAAAATATATGGGGGAATGTGCATGAGTTATATGTAAATACTACACCATATTATATCAGGGACCTGAAGATCCATGGATTCTAGCATCCACAGGGATCCTGGAACCGACCCCATGGACAGTGAAGGACAACTGTATTTATGACCTTGAGTTAGGCAATGATTTCCTAGACCATGCATGATACCAAGACAGCAATTACAAAAGAAAAAATAGGCAAGTTGGACTTCATCAAATTAAAAACTTTTATGTCTCACAGGACACCATCAAGAAAGTGAAAAGATAACCCACAGAAAAGGAGGAAATCTTTGCAAATCATATATCTAACAAGGGATTTGTACCCAGAATATATAAAGAACTCTTATTCAACAATAAAGACAAGTAACTAAGTTTAAAAAATGGGCAAAAATTTGAATAGACATTTCTCCAAAGCAAATATACAAATGGCCAATATGCACATGAAAAGTGCTCAACATCATTAACTATCAGAGAAACGCAAATCAAAACAACAATAAAATAACATTTCACACTAACTAGGATGGCTAAAATCAAAAAGTGAGAAAATAACAAGTGTTGGGGAGGATGTGCAGAAATTAGCACCCTTATATATTGCTGGTGGGAACATAAACGTTGCAGCCATTTTGGGAAACAGTTTGGCAATTCCTCAAAATTGTAAACAGAGTAACCATATGACTCAGCAATTCCACTCCTAGGTATATGCTCGAGAGAAATGAAAACTTATGTCCATACCAAAACTTGTAGAAATGTTCATAGCAGCACCATTCATAATAGCAAAAAAAAAAAAGGAAATAACAGATTTCTATCAATTGACAAATGGATAAACAAAATGTGGTATATCCATCCAATGAAATATTATTCAGTAATAAAAAGTATGAAGTACTGATTCATGCAACAATGTGGATGAACCAGGAAACATATGCTTAGTGAATAAGTCACAAGAGGCCACATATTATATGATTCTATACGTGAAATGTCCAGAGTAGACTAATCCATAGAGAGAGTAAACATTAGTGATTGCTTGGGTTTGGGGTGGAGTAAGGAGTTTCTTTTTGGGGTGTGGAAAATGTTCTAAAGTTAGATTGTGCTGATACTTGGACAACTCTGTGAATATGCTAAAAACCACTGAACTACTTTATATGTGTGAATTTTATGGCATGTGAAATATAGCTGTAAAGGAAGAAGGAAGTAGTTGGATAATCAAGCTAGATTAAGCAGAAAATCTTTTCAAAATAGAGAAGATGTGATAAAAGTAAGGTGCTACTGGATAAGGAGAGACTTAGCATGGAAATGTGAAGTTTCCTCTTGTGGCCACTTTCCACGCTCAACCCTTCAGGGATAAAAAGGTAACCCAACCTCCCAGGAATTTTTTTTGGACAGGGTCACACAAGGACTGAAGGCATCTGGAGTTGGGTTATTTCAAAGCCAGCACCCTAGAGATCCTGTCCGTGAATTCCCATAACTTTGCTCACTAGAGCTACCCTGGATCCTGGTTGTTTAACTCTCCTTCGATTCTATTTTCCACTACTGGAATTCTATCATTCCTTAAATTCCCCTCTTCTTGCTTCAGTTATCTCAAATCAGTTTCTGTTGGGAAGAGATAGATTCTATTGGATATTCAGGGAAGGTCAGAGGATAGATACAAATCCATAGACATACTGAGGCGAAGTGCAAGATGTAAACTGATTTACCCCCTGAGGAACTTCTGATACAAAATAAATATTCCTTTAGGGATCTACCTAATGATACTGGTAAGTTCCTGTAAAAAATTATTGTTCTAACTTTACTAGGTGGAGACCAGGAAATTTTTTTCAGCAACGAAGTGTTCATTATGCATTTAAGCAAACCACATACAACTAGAAACATACACATTATTATATCTAATGCTTTTAAAAAGTCCAGTCACTGGGATACTGCTGATAAACTTTACATACCGTAATGGATTGAATGTCCCTCCCCCCACCCCCTAACTCACTGAAGCTTGAATTGTGTCCCACAAGTTTTATGCATTAGAAACTCGGCCCCCACTGTGACTGTTAAGAGGGTGGGAAATCCTATTATGGTAATTGAAAGGTGGGGCCTTAAAGATGTGATTAGATTGTAGGACCAAGCTGTAGTGACTGGAGTAAAAATGGTGGTCAGGGTGTGGTTCTGCGGGTTTTAAAAGAAGAGCACATGAGAGGTTAGTCTCTCTCACTCCGTACTCCACCATTTTCACAATGTGAGACTCTGCTGTCACGGTCGCCACCACCAAGATCCTCGCCAGATGTGTTCCCTGGACTTTGGACTTCCTAGTCTCCAAAACTATAAACAATAAATTTTATTTTCTTTATAAATTTCCCAGTTCCATGTATTTTTGTTATAAGCAACAGAAATGGACTAATACACTTACCTGAACAGTGTTCCTCAAATTTGAATATTAGATGGACTCTTTTAATATTAAAAAAACCCTGAGAAATAATTCTAAAAACCTCAAATTGAGAAATCTTCTATTATAATTTTAGCTTCATGACTGTTTGTTACTTGATACCAATTTAATTGTAAATACAAAAGTAAATGTGACTGGAAACAATCCACTGTCCATCACCAGGTGAATGGACAAACAAAATGTAAAGCCCATACAATGGGATATTATTCAGCACTTAAAAGAAATGAACTACTGACTCATTCCACAATGTAATGAACCTCAAAAACAATATAGTAAGTGCAGGAAGTCAGATGCAAAATACAATTAAAAAAAAAAATTGAGGCAATAGTCTGTCTGGAGGTCATCAACAGATAATCAAAATATGCCCTTTTAAGGCTACAGAGAAAACTTTTAAAGTATTTAAATTAAAATTTCTATAGAATTCAGAGAACTCTGAGAATGCCCTCACAGATTCCTATGTGGTTATTGAGGAAAAATTGCCTCAAAGGTATAAGATTGTTTTGGTAGAATTTTCTAGGTACCTAAATACCCTTACTTACCCCTTTTTCATGCACACAAAAAGATAAAACAAAAAAATAACTATTTCATATGCATTTTGATGACAATCCTTCTAGAAATCCTAATATGAAGTCCTATGCCTTTTCTGTTATATTTTCATTTATCCTCATATGCCTTTAAAATAAAGTACACTGAGCACACCATCTTGGTGACTCAGGCTTATCCTGTAAATACTAATTATTGCATTTTGCTGTGCCACAGCTCCAACATAGCAAAAGGACTTACTGAGGTATGTGAGAGTATCTATCCCTCCATTAAATGGCCCCAGGCTGCTGCGGCTTAAGTCCTTCCTATGTTTTAGCCCTGCCTACTGTTATTTCTCACTTCTGTCCATGGGCTTGCTTATAGCGAGCATCCTTTTCACCCTTTCTGACTTACTGACTTCATTGTTCTGTAAATTAGAAGGCCGATGAATTCAACTTGCTGGTTTAGAGTGGTGTGTAAATTAAGACCAAAGAGGTTTTGAGTAGAGCTTTTAGATTCCCGGGTAAGTGCTGGGACTCTTTGCTGAGCTCTCATCAACTAAACTCTCAAAGAACTCAAAGAGAATGACAGCTTACTCATCATATAACCTGGACGCATGTGACCACTACCCCCTCCTGTGCCCAAAGCAGACTTTGATAAATGATCATAGTGTTTTATTTTTTAACTGAACACAGCATGCCTCAGAATTTTTTGGCAGCCCTTTAGCAAGACACTAACAAAATCAGAACTGTCACTTAAGGTAAAACCCACAACCACGACCCAAAGCAGGGGTCCTCAGACATTTCTGATTAGTAACTATAAGCTATTCCCTAATTTTTATAATATAGTTAATTATACTTAAAATACATAATGCAGCTGGCTGTTTAGCTCAGTTAGTTAGAGAGAGGTGTTACAACACCAAGGTCAAGGGTTCAAATCCCCATACTGGGCAGCCAATCGATCAATCAATCAATCAATCAATCAATAAAATAAAATAAAAATAAAATACATAATGCTGTACAAATGTCCCTGGAAGGATATAAAATAAATTGGTAGTTTTGTTTGCTTTTGGGGGAGGTAGCAGGCTGAAGGGGTCAAAGAGAAATTTTTGCTCTATAACTTAACATCTTTTGGATTTTGAACATGTGACTATATTACTTTATCAAAAATAAATAAAATATTTTTAAAAACTGCATAATATAAATGAAACTTACCACGGCATATTAGAAGCCAAATGATCAGGGAACTGCCATGTACCGCTCATCATGGGCTGGAGAGAAAAAAATCTATTTCTTCAATCTTTCTGCTTTCCATCCTCAAAACCTGGCTTCTGTCTCATGGTCTCTGAGATACTGCCTCAGTTCCTGCCATCATGTCCACATCCAACCAATAGAAAGGAGAGAGGGAGAACACAGTCCTTCTAAGGACAGGACACAGGAGTTGCACATATCATTTCTGTTCACATCACAGAAGTCAGAACCTAGTCACATGACCACACGTAATTGCAAGGTAACATGGGAAATGTAGTCTTTAGAAGGCATGTGTGCAGCTAAAAGTTCGTGAGTTAGAAACTAATGGATAAAGGAGAATAGGGATTGGTGTACAGACAAAAAGTGGCAATCTCGGCCTAAATGATTAAAACGAAATTCAGGGTACAAGGAATGGAAATGCATTCCAGGGGCTTTAGAAGTATTGATAATATTTTATTTCTTAAGTCAAGTGATTACAACATCGGGTTTATTTTTTTCACTGTCATCCTTTAAAATACATACAGCAGTTCCCCCTTCTCTGTGGTTTTGTTTCCGCGGTTTTAGTTACCTGCAGCCAATCATGTTACGAAAATATTAAATGGAAAATTCCAGTAATAAAAAATTCCTAAGTTCTGAGTAGCGTGATGAAATCTTGCGATGTCTCAATCCGTCCACCCTGGGAAGTAAATCATCCCATATTTGCCCATTAGTCACTTAGAAGCCATCACAGTTCTCAGATTGACTGTGTTGGTATTGCAGTGCTTGTGTTCAAGGAGCACTTGTCTTAATAATTGCCCCAAAGTGTAAGAGCAGTGTGCCTAATTTATAAATTAAACTTTATCATAGGTAGGTATGTATAAGAAAACACATAGTGGGCCGGCCCGGTGGCGCACTGCTACAGTGCGCCGCTTGAGAAGCACGGCGGCGCTCCCGCCGAGGGTTCGGATCCCACATACAGACCGGCCGCTCACTGGCTGAGCGAGGTGCGGGAGCAAGACTGAGGGTTGCGATCCCGTAGCCGGTCCCGGTCCGGTACGGGCGCGACACTGAGGGTTGCGATCCGTTGCCGGACACGAAAAAAGACAAAAAGGAAAAAAAAAAAAAAAAAGAAAACACATAGTATATATAGGGTACAGTACTGAAGTTTCAGGCATCCACCAGGGGTCTTGGAAAGTATCTCTCTCAGAGAAGGGGGGACTACTGTATGTTGTATACACACACACAAATATATACATATATAAAATATTCATCCCTGCACCAGCCAGCTGCCAAAAAATAAAAATAAAAAATAAAAAATATTCATTATGGATATTTCACTGCTAAAGAAATAGAGTTCTGGGTATGGGTGCATGAGAATTCATTATACTACTGTCCCTACTTTTGAGCATGTTTGAAAATTTCCAGAGTAAAAGTTTACACACAGTTTATATAAATAGTTTTATCTTAATATCCTTTCAGATGCACAGTTAAAAACCTACTTTGTAAAAGTTACTGTCCTAACTGTTGTGTTATGCTACGCATAAATGAGAAATAAAAGACTGCTATCCTTAAAATGTTTATACTCTAATTTGGAGGTGTTGGGAAAATAGAATAGTTTGGTCAGGGCCCTCAACTCGGATCCGGTTGGGTGTGGTTTAGCACATCCTTTGTAAGCAAATTGTGTGTTTGTAGTTAGTGCGCGTGTGTGCCAATGTATCTTTTTTGTTTTTGTTGCTGTTCTTGTGTTCTTCAGAGAGTTTTAGTAAAGCAGGTGGGCGGGCATCTGCCTTGGGCATCCACCATGCCCACCCATGCTTTCCAACCTACAGCTTCCAAGGACCTGTTTGCCGGTTACCTAGCTCATAGACCTGCGTGTGAGGGGTCTGGGGACCCAGCCTGGCATGTGAAGGGTTTGTGACCCAGTCTGGAATGGGCTTGAGGGGTCTGTGAGCTACAGACAAAGCCCTAGCGCTCAACAATTGGCCCAGATGGCAGGATTATGGGCAGGTAAAAAAGATCACTACGATTGCTGATGTCGGCATGATTCTGCCATTAGCCCTAGCGCAACAGGAGGTCAAGACTAAAACAATACAGATATAATGGAGACATCAAATGAGAAGTACAGACAGAATCCAGAGAGGAGAGATCAGTTCAGTTTAGGAAGAATGAGGTGGTCATGACCCTGGG
>NW_007749214.1:4061-11140 GCF_000696425.1 Galeopterus variegatus | reverse complement strand
TGTGGTGCTGATAACACCAAGGCCCAGGGTTCAATCTTGTACCAGCCAGCTGTCCCCCACTCTCCCCACCAAAAAAACCCCATCAGTTTTTGGATAGATGGAGAAGAATTAAGAATGACTGTAAGGTTTTTGGCTTGAATAGTTGGAATAATAAAATTGCTAAGATAGGGAATATTGGAGAGTAGGGGGTGGAGAATAGCAGGAGCTTGGTTTGGGACAGGTATAGTTTGAGATGCCATCCAAGTGGACATTTTGGACAGGAATTGAATTAGTGAGTGGCATTCAGGGGAAAGGTCTGGACTGAAGTATATATGTGGGATTACCAGCATATTCACAGTTGAGTATGGGACTGGATGAGTTCAACTAGAGAATGAGTACGGATGGTGAAGAGAAAGAGCCCAGGATTGAACCCCGGGATCCTCCAGCCTTCAAAGATGAAGAAAATGAAGGGGACCCTGAAGGAGCAGCCAGTGAAGCTGTGGGGGGAACCAAGAGTGATCGTGGATGTCAAAAGGAAGGAACAGTGATCTGATCCACTGTGTCAAATGCTGTTGGGAGGTGTAGGAAGGTGAGGACTGGGAACTGACTACCACATGTCATTCTGCAATGTGATGGCCACTGGTGGCTTGCACAGGAGTGGAAAGATAGGGGCAGAAGCCTAATCGGAACGAACTTAAGAGATAAGGAGAGGAGAGGCAGTCTCCCTGCAGGAGACAGTGAGTGTGGACCACTCTTTCAAGGAGTTTCGAAATAGAGGAGCAGAAGAATGAGGCTGTACAGGGTTGTAGGGTGGCAGAAGAGCTTTGGGGACGGGGGCTGGAACCCCATCGTAGATCACCCAATCAGCATCCAGCAGAGCACAGCCCTGGGGGCAGAAACCTCACACCTGCTACTTGCCAGCCTAGTGTTGCCCACACCTATCCCCTGTCCTTTTGATTGTGGCCAGAGTGGGGTGTCATGTGTGGCACCAAGCTTGATGACCCCCTAAATGGGAATCTCCCAGGGTGTAGGCACCACCCAGGCTTCCCGACTCGCAGTCTGGGATGATCCCTTTCTTTAAAGCAAATGTCATACTTTCAAAATGAATCCAAGAAAGACATCATTTCCCCCCAAAACCGAGTGTCTGTTCTTCTGAAGTATTAGTCCTCCCTTTGCAGTCGCATAGTAGTGTCCGCATCACAAACAACGCCTTGCTCTGCAGGAGAACTCGGTATTCTTCTGAGCTCCTTCACAGTCGTATTCCGTTTGACCCTCTCAACCCCACAGAGTAGAAGAGTAAGTATTATTGACCCCATTTTACAGTTAAAGTCCAGAAACATTGGAGACTTGACCAAAGTTACACAGGAAGCTGGTATTAAGATCCAGGTGTCCTGATCCAAGGCCAATGGTCTTGATTTTATCAGGTTGTCAGGGCAGCCAGCTGAGCTCTGAGGCACATCAGAAAATGTTTCTACTACACTGAGGTTCAGGGCAGAGTCTTGGCCTCAGGAGCCTTGTCTATGATCCACATGTGATGGTTTGGCAGGTGCCCTCAGAGGCCAGGTCCAGAGAGCATCAGGAAGCTTTGACCTGGGTGGAAGGTCCTGCCTTGGGCTTGAAGGCCCTGAGAGAGCCATCAGACCAAGACCCCCTTTCACATGTGGGGCCTTTGAGCCCTGAGTGCCAAGTGACACCCACCTCCTGACTGGATCCCAGTGCAGTTGTCTGCCCTCCTCACAAACTCTCCTGACTGGTTCACTCCAGATTTCTCAAAGTCTTGATAAGACCTTGGCTATTTTTCAGTTCTTCAGGCCCTGTCATTCTCTCAGTCCTCAAATCCCACCCACCTTGGGGAGGTTTTCTCCCCCACAGGGGCCTGGCCACCTCAACACTCTACCCTGGATGAAGTCTGGCCTCAGGTGTTATCTCCAGCTCCCCTCTCCTTTCTAGGCCTTTCCAACTTTCTTCTTCAGCCTCTGGAAACACAGGACCTGCCTTCTGCCCTGAGGCTCCTGCCCAGCGAAGAACAGCTGCTTTTCCTCTTGGGAAAAGAAAGTAGCTCAGAAGGGCATAATTTCTAGTGAGGGCATTCTGGGTAACTCTCTCCGGCTCTTCCCAGTAAGCTTCAAATACTGTCTGTCCCCACGCTGGGTACACCAAGCTCTCCTTTCCAGCCGCCCAGCCGCCTTTACAGCTCTCTCTGTCACTCTCTCTCCTCCCCCACTTCCCCTGGCACGACATCCATCCCACTGACTGAGTCACTCGGAAAATGTGAGAAATCACTTCATAAAGAACTGCCCTGGGGAAATGGACAGGTAAAAGACTTTAAATAAATGATTTCATCTCATGCTTAATTTAATAAGAACTATGCCCGCAGTACCTCCGCAAGTGTGGAAGATAGACAGCAAAGTGGGCGAGATGAACAGGCTGCCAGCGCCGGAGCCTGTAATCTCTATGACCTGAAGTTTCCCTCTGCTGATGCCGCTGGGGCTGTGCCAGGGAGAAGAGCAGGGATGAGCAATTGGGCCAGCCTGCTGTCGATCCAGATCCAAGTCTGACTAGCTGTGTGACTTCAGGTTAATGACTTAGCTTCTCTGAGTTACATCCAGGAAGTGGGGGTGGCAATATCTATTTACTTTTGTTCATTCCATATCTGTGCCCAGTGCCAGGCACCACGCTAAATGTTGGGGACACACAGGAAGTCACAGTATGCCAGGAGCACCACAGGCTGGGGTGAAATGGCAAGAAGACTGGAATGAGAGGGCAGAAGCCAGGTCACAGAGGGGCTGGAAACCTTTCCCATCAGAAGGGGGAAGAGGGGCTGTTGGCATGTGATGGCATGTGGCCAGAAATCCTGGAAAGTCAGACTCCTCTCAGCCCCAGAAAGTTCCTATTGGAAGGAACAGGAGCCAAATAGGAATCAAAATTACAATTAATAGGGGCCGGCCCGGTGGCGCACTGGATAGTGCGCCGCTTGGGAAGCGCCGCGGCGCTCCTGCCCGAGGGTTCGGATCCCACATACGGACCGGTTCCCGCTCACTGGCTGAGTGAGGCGCGGGAGCAACGCCGAGGGTTGCGATCCCGTTGCCGGTCCCCGGTCCGGTACGGGGGCAACACTGAGGGTTGCGATCCGTTGCCGGACATGGAAAAAGACAAAAAAAAAAAAAAAAAAAATTACACTTAATAGCTGTGCAAGTGCAGGTCTTGGGCAAAGGTGGGTTGAAGTATGATGCTTAGATTTAAGGTAAATAAGACTTTTTATTTCACCCTAGGCCCAAATCCAAAGTTTGTGAGCTCACCAGTTTCTGGCTGGGGGCTGCTGTGGATTGAATGTCTCCCCCAAACCTGCTGAAGCTTGACTCCCATTGTAACATTGCTAAAAGGTAGGAAATCTGATTATGGTATTTGAAAGGTGGAGCCTTTAAGAGGTGATTAGATTGTGAGGACTGTGCCCTCATAAACAGATTGATCCATTCATAGAGTAATGGGTGTGGTTCTGCTGGCTTTATAAAGAGAGCAAGTGAGAAGGATAGCTCTCTCTCTTGCTCAGGGTATTCTTGCCATGTGACATCTTGTCACCACGGGACCCTGTAGAGTGTTTCCACCCAGAGGAAGGACCTCCTCAGATGTCTTCCCTGGACCTTAAACTTCCCAGCCTCCAAAAGTGTATGAAGTAAATTTTATGTCTTTATAAATTGCCCAGTGTCAAGTATTCTATTATACACAACAGAAACAGACTAATACAGGGCTGTATGGAAGCAATCAAAAGTAGAGGGGAGTAACACAGCCAGGTTCGTAGAGTGAGATATGGCCTAATTACTATGTCAACTTGCCATCTGGCTGGATGGAGAAAGACACATGCATGCACAGCACTCCTGCCCACTTCTCTATGGCACCAAATCAGCAGTTCTCAGGGCGATCAGAAGCCCTGGGCTCAAGAGAAGGTGACAGGAACAGGTGGGAACCAACTGGCTGCCTTTCCTATCCCATCTCCTTCCAACCCCAAGGGCTAGGAAATTATATTCTAAGGGTATCTCCTCTTAATGCATTTCTCTCTCTGGGGCACTTTAGGGGGTCTTTGGCACCCTTCCTTCATAAGATATATTAAAAATTACATCTTATGGCTGCATTGATATAAAGATGAATAGATCCCAGACTGGATTCATTATTATATATTTATCATTATAATATTTATTTTTCTTCTGATATCAAAATAAATTAGATATAAGATACTTTTATGGGCATATAAAAGTACCATGGGCTCTAGCTGCTGTGTATGCTGTGGCTAATGGATAAGTTAGCCCTGAGTGCGGACTGTGGTTTTCCGGTGCCTGAGGCTCTCTCCACCCTCAGGTTTATTTGTTGCCATTCCTTGAGTCTTTGGGAATCTTCACAGGCTAGGGCCTGGCCCTCCCCCCATAGTTATTGTCTAGCACAGTAGCCCATACTCCTGGGAGAAAATGACCCCCCAGCCAAAATAGGCAGCCATTTGAAAAGCCCATTAAGAAGAAACCAAGTAGGAATATTAGTTATGAACATATACTATTTAAATTAAAGAACACAATAGGTAGATAAATAGCAGGAAGATTGCAACTGAGAAATGAATTGAGAAAAACTCTCAAACAGAAAAAGGAAAGAAACAGAACATATGCCAGGAAAAGCTGGGACATAAGGATTTTAGAGGTGGAAATGTTAACATCTGTATAATAGGACTTATTGTAAGAGAAAGAAATAAAAAAGGAGAAGAGAAAACACCTTATGAAATAATAGAAATGTATTCCCTGAAATTAAAAACCAAAAACTGAGCAACCACACATGGAAAAGACCTAGAGAGTGCCAAAGAGGAGAAAAAGGAAAGACTCGAACCTGTCTATAGTGCAGTGAAGCTTAAGACTATCGAAGACAAATATTCCAAAAGCCTACCTAGAAAGTTCATCAAGGTGCCTGGATATAAAATCAATATCCAAAATTCAGATGCATTTCTATATACTAGCAGCAAATGAGTAGAAAGTGTAATTGAAGAGAGGACATCATTTACAATAGCACTAAAGAATATCAAATATGCAGGAATAAACCTAATAAAAGATGTTGAAGAACAGGGGAATGTTATTAAGAGACATTTAAAAAGCATAAGTAAATGGAAAAATACTGTATTAATGGACAGGAAAGCTGATTATCATAAAGGTATCAATTCTCTACAATCTGATCTATAGATGAAATGCAATTCTACTGAAAAATCTACTAGGAGATTTTTAGATGGAACTTGAGAAAGTAATTCTAAAATTTATTTAGAAAACTATAGGGCCAAAAATAGGGCACTTCTGAAGATGAGCAGAGAGGGGAATTGCCTTACTGGATATCAAAACTTATTTTGAAGCTATCATGGTTAAAACAGTGTGGTACCCCTCTGCAGTGCAGGAATAGACAAATCGATCAATGTGATGGAACAGAGAGCTGAGAAACAGATTCATGCCATGTGGGACACTGGTACATGATAAATGTTGTACATTCAACCAACGGGGAAAGAGGGGTTAGCTAATAAATAAAACTGAAAAATAAAAAGTTTGCCCAAACAGAAATAGATTAAAACAGATCCCTTCTTCATGGCTACATGTGGATTAAGGACTTAAACGTCAAGAATGAAACTCTAATATTTCTAGCAGAAAATGTATGCAAATATCTTTTATGCCTAGTAATAGAAAATGGTTTCTTAAAATACAAAAAGCATTGGCTAAAACATAAAAGTTAAATTAATTTGACTCTATGAAAATTAAGAATTTTTGCTTTTCAAGAAACTTTAAAGAGAGTAAAAAAGACAAGTGATACATTGGGACAACTGACAAGGGTTAGTATCAAGAGTGTATTCATATGTATATATAACAACAACCATTTAAGATAAAATGGGCCCAAACAACCCAACAGACAGATGGAGAAGAGACAGGAACAGGGATTTCACAGAAAGGAAGACGTATGGCCAACAAGCACAGGAACAGGTTTTCAATATCACTGGTGATCAGAAAAACACAAATCAAGATAGTAACGAAACACCATTTTACACCCATTAAATTAGTAAATTTTTTAAAAATCTGACAATATCAAGGTTTTAGAGTACATGGATCCACATCCATAGGGTCTCTTACACATCCCTGGTAGGAGCATAAATTGGTGGAGCCATTTCTGAACAACAGTTTGTGTTATTTCCTAAAGTTGAAATTAACATATTCTATGCCCCATGTTTTCACTCACTGACATGTACTCAGGAAACATGTGCAAGAGTATTCGTAGCAGCACCATTCACATAGCGAAAATCTGGAAACAACCCAAAAGTTCATCTACAGAGTGGAAGATTAGATTATGGTATATTCCCCCGTAGGGGTAAAATAAATATACTGTAGTGATAGACAACAATCTGAATAAACCTCAGGAGTATAATATCAAGTGAGAAAAGGAAAAGTCCCCCCGCATGACATGCAGCATGACATAATTTTTACAAAGTTAGAAATAGGTAAAAATTTTAAAATAACATTTTAGGAATTATATAGATACAGTAACACTATTAAAATGAGTACAAGAAAACAAAGAATGCAGGATTCAGGATTATTATTACCTAATGTGGAGGGAAGGAAGGGAGAGTTAGTTGTGAAGAATGACCACACCACTGAATGTAAATTTGTAGAGACAGAGTAGATTAGTTATTGTCAAGAACCGAGGGGAGGAGGATTGGGAGCTGATCGTTAATGTGTACAGGGTTTCTTTCTGCAGTGATGAAAATGTTCTCGAATTAGAGAGTGGTGTTAGTTGTACAACTTTGTCAATATATAAAACCCAAGGATTGTTATTTTAAAAGACAAATGACAAGTGAATTGTATCTTAATTTTTAAAAACAGGGAAAAATCTTGTTATACATATACAGTAATTAATATAATGTTTTGGTTTAAAGATAGACAAAAAAGAAATCAATGGAAAAATTGTAGAGAGTCCTGAAATAGATCTAGAGATGTATGGCCAATTGATTTTTGACAAGGTGGAGAAAGGACAGTCTTTTCAACAAATGGTGCTGAAAAAACTGGATATATGTAAGCAAAAAAAAAAAAAAAAAG
>NW_007749214.1:2390-2684 GCF_000696425.1 Galeopterus variegatus | reverse complement strand
GGTATGCAGTCGTCTAAAAAGTTAAACATACCCTGCCATATAAACCAGTAATTTCACCGCTAGATATTTGCCCAAGAGAAATGAAATCTTATGTATATACAAAGACTTATACACAAATGTTCATAGTACCTTTGTCTGTAATAGCCCGAAACTGGAAACAATGAAAATGTCCATCAACAGGTGAATGGATAAACAAACAGTAATATGTACCTACAATGGAAGACTACTCAGCCATAAAAAGGAATGAGTTATTCATAGACACAACATAGATGAATCTCAAAATAATTAAACTGA
>NW_007749214.1:0-738 GCF_000696425.1 Galeopterus variegatus | reverse complement strand
TTCAAAGGAGAGGCAGAAAAATCATGCATATGAAATCTGATCACACATTTTAACAAACTCAAAATTTCCATTCAAGTACCAGTTTCTACAGTGAGTGTCTCTGGCTTCCCCTGCCCTTATGGGTGTCCCCTTTTATGAGCCATTGCAGCCCCTGCTGTCTGATCTGTATGGCTGGTCCACACTTAACTGGACTGTGCCAAGGCACAATTTTGTTTCTGCAGAACCCATCTTGTCACCAAGGCCAACTTTGCCTCTCCAGAGATCCTTGACAATTCCAACAAAGGCCATCATTACCAAGAACAAAGGGGAAATCGTGGACATAAGTACTTTTTTTCTTATCTTTTAATTGTGTGAATATACATAACATGAAATTTACCATCTTAGCCATTTTTAAGTGTACAGTTCAGTGGTATTAAATACATTCATGACGTGTGACCGTCACTGCCATCATCTCCAGAACTCCTCATCTTGTAAAACTGAGACTATATTCATTAAGCAATAACTCCCCGTGCCCCCTGACCCCAGCCCCTGGCAACCACCATTCTACTTTCTTTCTCTGTGGTTTTGACTACTCTAAGCACCTTATATGAGTGGAATCATACAGTATTTGCCTCTTTGTGAGAAAATGAATACTTTTGATAGAAGTCAGGGAATCCAAACAGTACCATTCTCAACCTCATTTAAATTAGGGAAAGATTAGAAGTTTCTCTTGAGAGTATATCACTTCAATGAATGATG
>NW_007749213.1:10820-11140 GCF_000696425.1 Galeopterus variegatus | reverse complement strand
AGCTTCACAAACCAGAGCAGGAGGGCTGGAGATGAGGGTGAGATAGGGTGGGGGAGACCAGCAGGGCAGTCCTGCCAGGGGGCAAGTCTATGTATGAACACCTGCCTCGGAATCTGTGCTGAGAGCCAGGGCTGCAGCCCTGGACAAGGGGCCGTGAATGTGGACTGGTCTGAGAATCCTCCAGAGGGTGAGCTTACAACAGTAACACAGAGAGAAGACGTGATTTCAGTAGATGGTTGGGCAAGATCCTTCCGTTTGAATGTCCTCTGCCCATTTCATCCCTATGAATATGGATCCTGACAATGCCAAGACTGTAGAAT
>NW_007749213.1:9577-9870 GCF_000696425.1 Galeopterus variegatus | reverse complement strand
TCTGAGCGCATGGCTCTGGGCTCCCGATGCTCCTGCTGTGGTCCCAGAACACCCAGCCAGGCTCACCCTGCTGAGATGACCACCTCCTCTTCTGTCTTCCTTGATAGTCTGGCAAATCCTGCAGAAGACAGGGTACACTACTTTGTTCATCCTTTGGAAACATGCTTCATCTTGGCTTGTTCCGGTTCCCAAGGCCTCCCTGTGGGGCAGAGCCATGGGTGGGAACAGCACAGGGCTCTCTCCAGGGTTGCTCTCGAGTCACTTCTCTCAGACTCTCTTCTGACAACCAAATG
>NW_007749213.1:7193-7480 GCF_000696425.1 Galeopterus variegatus | reverse complement strand
GTGGCTAATCCTGAACATGCAGAAAGAGGTGCAAGAAGGCAACAGGCCCCACCTGAGAGCCGTCAGTCCTCACGCTGCAGGCAGGAGGGGGTCTGGTCCAGCTGCGTGAAACTGCCAGTTCCACAAAGACCGGCTCAGATATTTCCCAAATCATATGCTCCCCATCTCACTCTACCTCCAGCTTCCAGACACCCAGGGCCACTGAAGAATACAGATTGCTTTCAAAGCCCTTTTTGTATTTGGTTTCAGAGTGAGAGAACTGCTAAGGCTCATTTCCCCAATATCTA
>NW_007749213.1:4780-5191 GCF_000696425.1 Galeopterus variegatus | reverse complement strand
AAACACAGTGAGTGAAAGTGCTTTGGAAATTAGAAAGTGGTCTAAAAACACCAAGCTTTATTCTTAGAGTAAATTTAGCTGGTGAGAAACTATACATTGGACTTCAGAATAATAATAAGGGTTAAACCTTCGGAATGTTTCCAGGTAACATGCTTTGCGCCTGATCAATACCGTCTTGTAATTCTCACAACTCCGTGCCCATTCTACAGACATGAAAACTAAGGCTCAGAAAGGCAAAAGGACCAGCTGGTGTCATGGGAAGTGGTGGAGTGAGACTTGGACCCAAGTCCTAAATGCTCCTCATCGTGGCATTATGCTCTCACATGCCTGTCACTGTCACTTCACAGGGCAGCAAAGAGTTGGCCTTTCAGCAAGGAAGAGAGTTAGGCCCCAGGTCAGGAGGATGAAGAC
>NW_007749213.1:2353-2680 GCF_000696425.1 Galeopterus variegatus | reverse complement strand
TCACCTTTTCATGTTTCATTTAACTGCGCCTGTGCCGTGGGGTTCCTGTGTGTTGAAAGGGTTCATGCAGGTAAAACAGCTACAAAAGAGCCTGGTGAGATGCGAATCCTCCATCACTGTTCATTTCTGTTGCCCAAGAAATTGATGAGCACTCCTCCCTTCTCCTGGGGCTACTCTGCCCCTTGTTTTGTAGCAGCTGTCATGGTCTCTCATGACCCTTACCCCTAAGGACACAGGTTAAAAGCAATGGCCCATCAGAAGCTTCCCGAACCCAGCAAAGTCAATGAGTCCCTAACTTGAGAACTAAAGCAACCAGAGCAGTTCCAC
>NW_007749213.1:0-243 GCF_000696425.1 Galeopterus variegatus | reverse complement strand
TGTATGAAGACAGTCCTTCCAGCCTCCAGGACACTGTCTTCATGATTCCATACATCTCACATTCAGCAGTTCCAGCCTCTGGCTTTGTGACAGAAGAGGTGAGGGATGTCTAGGGTCTGCGGGGCGCTGAGGGGCTGACCGCACACCATCTCCCACAGGGAGACCCATGAGAGTCAGGCACAGATGGGTGAACGGGCTGGGGTGAAGGAGCTTCGCCACCCCGCTCCGCCTCCAGCCCTGATC
>NW_007749212.1:0-11142 GCF_000696425.1 Galeopterus variegatus | reverse complement strand
CTTCCTTCCTTCGCTCCCACTTATGAGTGAGAACATGCAGTATTTCTCTTTCTGTGCCTGGCTTATTTCACTTAACATAATTTTCTTCAAGCTCACTCATTTTGCTGTGATTGGCAGAATTTCATTCTTTTTCTATGGCTGAGTAGTATTCCATTATATATATATATATATATTTATATATATATCACATATATTTATTTATATATATATATCACATTTTCCTTATCCAGTTGTCTGTTGATGAACATTTCAGTTGGTTCCATATCTTGGCTATTGTAAATAGAGCTGCAATGAACACGGGAGTGTGTACTCTGATTTTCACCCACACTCGTGCAGTGTTAAATTGTACAACTGGACTAACTATGTGTCAAACCTAAATGACTATTGTGAGTAAATGCACCTACTTGGAATTTAGTAAATGTTGGATGAATGGATGGATAAATGGATGGAAGAGAGAAGGAAAGGCAAGGAATTATAAATACATTGCCTATATTAGAAATATATTTCTCCCTAATCTCTTTTTTAAATTAAGTTAAATTAAAAAATTTTTAAAGTATTGAATAGAATGGTGAAGAAATTGAATCAGTCAGATTCAAGGACCTGTTTATTATCCTTGTTTATTCCCACTGAAATATGGGTAAAACTTATTTGTTTTTAACCATGGGAGACTGAGCTCAAAATATGTATGCACATGGGCAGAAGCCTCCGTGCTCTATAAGGCCGACCCTACTTTCTAAACCTATTTAGCACTGGCAAATGTCCCAGTGGTTGTATTTTCAAACCTCAAGAGAGGAAGGCAAAATAAATTTGCCAGAGTCAAGTAAATCCACAGATGGAATTTACTTGATGGGAACACTGGGCAGAGAATAGCAGCACACGCAGGATTCGGGTATTTTTTCCAACCGTTCACTGCCCAAAGATGGCACTCTCCAGACTCACACCTGCTCCTCTCTGAGAAATCAGATGAGGTCAGGCTTATTTTGGTTTGGCTTTGAGAACGAATCCTTGCACAGAGCCTGTACTCTGTCAGGAGATGCTTGCTCTTACGTTGCTGTTCTCTGTAAAGCCCAAGAGCCGTTGACCTCTTTGATGAGTGTTTGCTGTACACTTTTCAGTAACGCGACTGAAGCGTGCAGTGAGCTGGCCAAAGAGCAAGAAGTGCTATTGTGAGAGAATGGATTGAATCAATTACAGTTAAATTATCCTCTGCCTATAGCATTAATAAGGAAATAGAGATTTTACAAAGTGGAAAATACACTGTTGATTCAGAAGTTTTTAGACCATTGCAACCTTCTTCTCTTACTACTCCCACCCCAAAAACCCTCAGTAACACTCAAGCCCACATAGAATACCTAGCCATTGTGTTCCTGAGTAGACCTCCTCCCAGAGTTATATGTTTCTAAATGATGATCGTGAAAGTCACCATTATGGAAACTGATAAGGGCTATTGTAATATAAAGCAGTAAAATAAGAAGTGAGGAATAGAATCTATTTCAGAATCACAAGATTCTTCTTTAAAATCAGCAGCCCTGCTCTCTTGCAGGTGGAGCTTTACTGGTTGGTGTGGAGTATTTTTATACAATTATCCGCTTAACCTTAACACGTATCTAAAACAACTTGTTCCATCTAGAAAGCCAGCCCCCTGAAGTACTAAACCTGTTCAAAGAAGCATCTGAGGCTTCCCTGTTTTGTGAACTGGATGGGGTAGGCCTGAGTGATGCAGATAAGCTGTTCTGTCTGGACAGCCACACGGAAAACTGTCCAGCTCACCATCTTGCAATGAGATGGGCTGCACAGGCCAGAGCCGCTTCTGAGTGCCCACAGTGCCTGGCTCCAGGAACACCTGCCTGCTGCCCAGGTGCTGCAAGCCAGGCAGGCTTCTCCTCACCATCTGCTATGTGCTGGGTGGGCCATGCCAGCCAACAGGTACTTCCTTACACACTCACCTGCCTCTACATTACACCAACACATGCAGCCACCCTGGCTAGGATACCAAACTGTGAGTTAGCCTGACCACACACACCTGATTTATTTATGAAGGAAATGAGAGTGTCCCCCGGACTAGACAGAGAAGGTGCATACAACACATAAGGGGTAACCGGCAAGAGAGTCTAGCAGTGTAAGGAGCTCAGGCTAGGGTGTTAGACCCAGCTGGGTCTGAGTCCTTGCACTAGCTGTGTGGCTGAAGGCAGGACACTTAACTCCTCAAGGCTGGGCACTTCCTTCGTAAAACATAAGCCACAATAACCTTTCTCACAGGGCTCTTATGAAGATAGAAGAGGTGACGTGTACAGTGATCAGAACACATTTAATGCTTGGGAAAGTTGGGAAAGGGCTGCTTTTGAAATCTTCATGTATTTGAAAGCACATTGACAGCTCCCACTCTCCACCCAAGTTAGTTGTCCCTGGTACTTGTTCTCATTAGTAGATGCTATGAAAATAAACACTAGTCAGACATTTCATAAAGTTCAGCCAAGCAGTGACAGGTTCCTCTCCTGCTTTTTAATGTTTGCTGTGGAAGAGGAAAGTCAAAGATCTCTTTGTCTGGTCATTAGTTTACACCTAGGAGATCTCCCCATGAGCTGAAGCACTCCCAGCCCCCTTTTTCTAAATGAAGAGTACCAGCCCATGGAAGGTTAGTTTAAAACGGGATGATCCCTCTCTGGCTCCAGAAAGGCATCGACTACTGTGTGGGGCTCTTTCCCAGGGACAGCTGGAGGGAGGGGGCTACCAGAGGGTTTGGGCTGCCAGCCTGTATTTTCACAGGCTTTCGGACACAGAATTCTGTTGAGAAAAATTGGAAAAGGACATGGCCTAGCTTTGTGTTAGTCAAATCCATTTTTCTAAAATCCCATTACAACAAATATTTTTAGTATAAAACAAACAAAAAAAACTAAACAGAAAACCTGGCCTCCAGGGACAGACTCCCTCATTCTGTCAGTTTGGATATGACAAGATGCTGCACAGTAAAAGATTGTGATTATATTTTAGAAATTGCTGTACAGCAGTGGTTCTCAGTATGTGAGATCAAGGCCAGTGGCCTCAGCAGCATGTGGGATCTGATCAGAAATGCAAATTCCTGGGTCCCTTCCCAGACCTGCTGAATCAGAACCTCTGGGGTGGGCCCAGCAATATGTGTTTCCACCAGCCTTCCTTCCAGGGCATGCCGATGTGTGCTCAGGTTCTAGAATTGCTGGCTTGGCATGATGAGGTTTGCCCTGTAGTGAATTGATGGGGGACAAACATTCACTAAGTACTCGTATACATGTTACTCCTGCAAAGTTAGATCTCATGTTTTTAGATTAGAAAATTAAAGATCAGATGAGTTGTGACCTGCTCAGAGACTCCCAGCTGATAAACAGCAGAGTCAGGATTCAGGCCCAGGTCCCTCTGAGGCCCAGGTGCAGGGGTAGAGTGTGATGGATGACAACTTGGGCCCTGGAGCCAGAGTCTTGGGGTTGGAATCCCAGCTGGGTAGTTTAAGTGCTGAGTAGTATTGGGTAAGCTAGTTAACCTCTCTGTGCCTCCATTTTCTCATCTGCAAGCCTCTACTTCATGGGAGTTTTGTGAAAATTCAGTAAGATAATTCATGTAAAGTAGCTGTAGCTGTAGCTGACATATAGTAAGCACCCAATAAATGCTATTTTTATTGCTGTTGCTGTTATACAGCCGCTCCGCCTGGTAGAGCGGAAAGAACACAGAGCATCGTTCCTTGGATCTCTTCCTTGGCATTGACCGAGGTGATAGTCCCAAAAGTGCCAATAAAAACAATCAACGACTCCCTCTCCCCCACGGCTCTTTCAGAGACCACCCATCCCCGTCCCATGATGCCCCAATATTCACTTGAGTCCCATGAAATGCCTGCTCCATTCCCTCAGCCAGCCTCCTTCAGGGACGCATCACATGCCAACCGCCCCAGCTATACATAGCCCAGGCCTAATTTGAGGACTGCAGAAAGTGACAGGAGATTACCGGAGATAAACGTCAGCTCTCCGCTTTCAGAGGAGGACACACAGTTGTTGAATTGCTTGACATGTCACCAGATGGTATCAGGGACAGTGGGTAAAAACAGCCATTTGGCTCTTGGCTTACGTGGAAAGAGCAGGGTTGCAGCCAGGGTATTTTTAATGACTGACCTAAGGGGCATTCACTTTGAGCAGAGATCTGTGACGTTTCGCACAGGCTGCTAAGTTCTAATTTTTTTTTTTAATTCAGATTCTTGAAGTAAGCCCCACCCACCTCCCTTCAATAAGTCACTATCTCCTTTTTCTTTACTGTCTCCCACCTTCCCTCTGACCATGAAGTAAATTAATTTTTCTCCTCCACAGAGACAGTTCTTGAGAAGTGGTACAAGTATAACTTTCTGCCTCTTCCCCTGGATTAGGGCTAAATCTTCCAAAGGGACTGTCCTTAGAAAGACATGTGCAGCTGTATTGGATGAGCTGTCCTCTGAGGCCAGGGACAGTCACACAGAACAGGGAGCGTGCCCCCTCACTGTTGTGTGTTTACCCCTCCTTTCATGGGCAAACTTCTTGAGCAAGTGATCTCCACCTGCTCTGACATGTCCTTGCCACCCACTCAACGGTTTAACTCCCAGTGCTTTGGCTTCTGTCCTAGTGCTTCTCTAAAAGGTCACCCGTGACTTACCAGTCCTGAAGTGAGAGGCCTCATGGGGGTCCCACCTCTCCTCAACTCCCTGCATCATTTGATATGATCACCTGCTCCATGACTTTGGAGCCGTGACTCTAGGATCCTTCCCCCTCCTATTTCCCCAGCAGTTCCTCTCTGCCTACAGGGCTGGCTCTTCTTGCTCTTGCCTCCAAGACAGCCAGCCCTTGACCCTGTGGCTTCTTGCACACTTGCCTCCGGAGATGTCACCCACCCGCATGCCTCTACCTCTCGCTTCCACAGCTCCATTGAGCTCCTCTCCCCCAAGCACGAAGTCGCACCTCCAGCTCTTGGCTGGACTTCTGGCCGTGAGCTCACCGCATCTGTGTGCACGCTGAGGAGCTTGCCCAGTTCTGGCATGCCCTCCTGACGTCACTGTGTGTCCTTCACTCCATTCCCTGGCTGGAGACCCTGGAATCATATCTCGTCCTCCTCTCCTGTGGTCTCCCTCCCTTCTTTCTCCAAAGCTGAGGAGTTACCAGGTCTGACTGGTACTCAACTTGTAATGTCACCTGCAGAAACTACTTCTCCTCCCACTGCCACTACCTTAGTCTGAGGCCAGAGCCATCTCCTACTCACACAATGGCATCAGCCTCCCAACTGGCCACCTTTCCCTTCCACTCTTCTGTCTGTCTGGTCTGTGCCCTCAGATCCACCCTGCCCTTGAATTAGTCATATTGGTCTACTCAAACAGCTCCCAAATCAGAACTTCCAGTCCTAATATTCAAAGTATTTCACACTTTTCTTCTAAAGGAGTCCCTTAAACACAGGACTCCTTTCAGCTCCTAAAACAAGCCCACTGCTCAAGTCTGTGAGTGTGTTCTCCTATGCGCCCCACACATGCCCACCTCCAGACCTTCGCTTACGCCAGTGCTTCTTCCAGGGGGCCCTTGCTGCTCCCTTCTGCCCAACCCCACACTCCTTTTAAGATTTAGCAGGGCTTCTCTCTTCCAAGCAGCCTCCCCTTTTATTCATTCATTTATTGAAGAAACCAATATTTTTTGAGTCTGCTCAGGTATTATAGTAGATGCTAGAGAGAGCATAGGGAGAAAAACAAGCTATACATGGACAGCTGATAGACAATCACAGAAGGTGATGTGTGCTTGCAAACTGAGAAAGGGAAAAGCACAGGTGCTATGACCAAGGGTAAAACGGCACGCAATTGAGACTGGGAGTCAGGGAGAGCTTTCTGAGGAATTGACATGTGAGTGTAGACTTCAAGGATGGCAGGAGCTGGCAGAGGGTGGGGAGGAGGGTCTTCCAGATAGAGGGAAGGGCGCACGTGGAAGCAGAGCATGCTGTGGTGCCTTGATGTGAATGAGAACAAGGCATCCTCTGCAGGGGGAGCACAGCTGAAGGAGGTGCTCCTGTGCAGGAAAGATCTTCATGTTTTGAGGAACTAAAGAAGCTTGTACTAACTAAAGAAGATTGTATTGTGGAGTGACCCCAGATGAGGCTGGAAAGGCAGGTGTGGCCAACCGTGCATAGCCTGCCAGCCATATCAGGGATTTTTCGATTCATCCTGAGCACATGAAAATGAAATCCATAGGACGTATCACAGCCCACCGGGCTCTTTGTGATTTCACCTCCCCACTCATGAGCTCGCTCTCTCTTTAAGCCTCCACAGCCCTTGTTTTCTGTCCTAGTCCTTTAACACCAAGAGCTAATTTTTCATTAGCTTCCTCCCTCATTAAATCAAAAGGTCCTTGAAGCTGACACGTCTTCCATGTGTTTGTTTTGCTCAGTACCGTAACATAGTAGGTCCTCAATTAATGATTGTTGTGCTCCTTCCATGGTGATACTTTAGGCTTTGGTATTTTTGAATTGGCGCAAGAACCAGAACCCTATTCAACTGGCATAATATTAAGAAGATAATCTAACATTTATTAAACACTTACTGCATGCCAAAAGCTGTGCCAAGCACTTTACATGCATTATCTAAGTTAATCTTCAAAATAGCCCTTGAAATAGATATTTTACTGTCCACATTTTGCCATGGAGTCACAGCACCGGCTTGTGACCAAGTCAGGAATCCATGTCTCTGATCTCAAGCCCTGTGCTTTTAACTAGTGGGATATACTATCCCTGGGTAATTTATTCATTTGAAAATGAGATCTTCCTGGACCTCAACATTACAGAGGTAACAGTGGTGCTATAGCTACCTGTAGACTACAATATTAAAAAAGAGAATAAGGATGTGCTATAAATATCCACTTCTTCACTACTGAATTATGTATATTATTTACATAGAACTTTTTAAAAAAATTATTTCTGTACTCAAAAGAATCAGCCATGGTCAAAGCAGATCTAAAGTTTCTGGAAGGAGTTAGCACTGTGCAGTGTCCAGGGGCTGTGCACAAACAGCTGATAAGAGACAACCCCATTCTCTTGAATGTTCTGACAACAGCCAAGACTGACAGGTAACCAGGCAAACAAACAAAATCAGCAGAGGAACGGTTATAAGTCAACAGGAGAAAATCACAATCACATCTGAAAACAGTGTTCCAGTTTTCTGGGAATTTACGAGGCATATTGACTCTATCTTTTCTTCTCATATATGTAACCCTTTGTCACTGTGTTTAGTGGCAATTGCCTCTTGCCTCTTAGGCTCACAGCCCCTTGAACTTGTGCAGTACTCACGCCAATCCATCCATTCATCCACACATGCTGAGTGTCTTCAAGGAAATGTGCAAGATACAAAAGAAGCACAAAATGGGGTCCTCTCCTTGGGCAGAAAAGAATCATGATATAGAAGAGACTTACACACCACTAACAATTGTAGAGCTACTGCCAGAGTGCTGTGTCTCTGTGATGTGCTGCTGGAATTCCAGGAAGGAGCATGGGGTGAAAGATGAGCCTGGAGCTGGGCCAGGGCTGGCAGCAACCTAAGAGAGTGCAGTGAGACTGGGTTGCAGGAAAGAGAGGAGGGAATGTGTGTGCTGGAGATTTAGGGCCAAAGCAAAGGCCAAGGCAGGTCTGAGCCAAGTGTGGGATGTGAACAGTGTCCTGTCTGCCCCACAGCCCAGCAGGGTTTCCAGGTCCTCAGGGCCTGGCCATGTCACAAATCAGCCCAGAAGACCCCAGGCTTTCCCCACAGCTGTTTCCCCACCCATCTCACTGCTCACTCAGGTTGCTCCAGCCCTGGCCACATGGAGCCCAGGCCCATGAAGGGTGCATGCCAGGGCTGATGTCAGTGATGACAGAGCTCAAGCAGGCAGGCTCAGGGCCTAATCAGGGTGGGAGGCGAGAGTGACGGGGGTGCTACAAGGACTGCGTGAGGGTGCTGAGGAGGGGGAGGTCCCGGCCCATCCGGGATTAGCCTGCTGTGTCTATCCACCCATGGCACAGGACAGCGACTGGCTGTGCTTCATTAACCAGGAAATCAGGAACAGAACTGAGTTCATTTGCAGTAGCACCTCCCACTCGTATATCTTCAAAAGCCACATATAAACATCAATATGGTAACCAGAAGGCTATGCTCTACTGGCTTAGGAGAGGCACACATTTGCATCTACCTATAAACAAACAAAATGTGGTGGCATATGCCTAGAAGGCAGATTTAAATTCTCTGTTTAATTCTCAAAGTTAATTTCTCATTTTCCCTCTTGTTTGTTATTCTTACTATTATTAATACTTTTCTCCTATGCCAAAGTTCGAGGGGCCAAAGAGTCAAGCATGGGCCCATGGGTCACAGTGAGAAGAGCACTATGCCCTATTACTTTGGGTAAACTGACAACCATTTATAGCAGTGTTTTCTAGGGTGTGGTTTGAGATCTGCTGTGTCAGAATCATGGGGTGTGGTAGTGCGGTTTATAAAAATGTGGATTCCTGAGCCCCACCCAGCTCTAGTCTGTACTCTCTGGAGCTGAGGCTCAGGAAGCCCCATTCTAACCAGTGCCTCAGGTGACTTTCATGAACACTGAAGTTTAAGAACCACTATCAGAGGCTCATGCTCTATGAGTAGGGAAACTTACTATATCATGAAGCTATTAGGTCTCATCATTACTGACTTTGAATGGTAGGCAAGGGAACAGTTAAGTTAAGGTTTCGATAGTGCTAAATGGGACAGAGTGGCTTGCACTGAAAGCCAGAAAACTTATTCAAAAATAACCTTGTCTAATAGATTGAATGCAATAAACTAAAGCCCAGTTACTTTGCAGAAAGACTGGCCTGTTTAGGCATTGCAGGAAAGCTCAAGATGAGTCATAACATAAACACTGATGATAATGCCTTTCATCCTAAGCCTTTCCTAGTCCCAGCAAAATCCAAAAAGGGAAAGAAAACTGCACCAGTGGTGGGCAGGGTAGTATCAATTGTTACTTGCCCCTTTCCCTGCCTCCACTCCATCACCAGGGTCACTGCTCAGAGCAGCTCTCTGTGCTTCTGCCCACTACCCTTAACCTTGGAGGAAGGGAGTGGTTAGAAGCCAGAGAGAATGGGGAGCAGATGAGAAGGTCAGGGAGAGAAGAGAGAATAGGCAAAGAGGGACCTCAGGAAGCTGTAACAGAAGAGGAAATCTAAGCAAGAAGCCATAGATGCTGGGAAAATTTAAGGAAGACATAGGAATAAAGAGGGAAATAAAGGAAGCAAGTATAGAACAGAAAGTAGAGGGATTTATAGTATAAGTTGTAGAGCCAAGAAGACCCAAGATCAATCCACCAGGAAGACAAGAAATCCTAAAGGTATCTGAACCAAAGAGTAGAACTGCAAAATATGTGATGCAAAAAATGATAGAACTGAAAAGAAAAATAGACAAATCCCTAAGACTGAGAAACAAAGAAAAAACAAGGTAAGAGAACAAGGCACTCTTTTTTTTTTTTAAATTGGTTATGAATATTCATCAGATACAAAGCTGATTGTCACCCCTCATGTCCATGATGTGAGGGTCAGATTCATACTGGAAGTATACCCATTACCATAAATTGCATTTGTACCCCAAGTTCCCCACCCAATTATCCACAACCTTCCTCTCCTTCCCCCTTATCCCCCCACTCCACTTGTAGACCAAGGAATGGAGAACAAGGCACTCTTACCACTCTTATTCAAAATAGTGCTGGAAGTTCTTGCCAGCACAATAAGGAAACAAAGAGGCAAACAGACTGGAAAGGAAGAAATAAACTATTTGCAGATAACACGATTGTCTAAATAGAAAATCCCAAGGAATCTACAAAAAAAACCCAAAACTGAAACTTATTATAATTAATAAGTGAGTTCAGCAGGGTTGCAAAATACAAGGTAAACCTTAAAAATCAATTGATATCTATATATTAGCAATAAACACATAGACACTAAAATTAAAAATACAATACCATTACAATGGCTGAAATAAATACTTAGGTATAAATCTAACACAACTTGTACAAGACTTATACGTTGAATGCAATGCTGATGAAAGAAATCAAAGATCAAATACATGGAGAGACATACTATGTTCATAAGTTAGAAGATTCAACATAGTAAATATGTTATTCTCTTCAAGTAGATATACAGAGTTAATGCAATTTCTATCAAAATCTTAGTAAGATTTTTTTGGTAGGTATAAACAAGACTATTCTGAAATTTATATGGAAATGCCAAGGAACTAATAAAGCTAAGGCAATTTTGAAAAAGATGAATTAAGTGAGAAGAGGCAGTTTATCTGCTTTCAAGACTTATTACATAGTTACTGTAATCAAGACTATGTGGTATCGGGAGAGGGATAGACACATAGATCAATGGAACAGAATAGAGAAATCAGAAATAGACCCACACAAACATGCCAACTGATTTTTGACCAAGGTGTAAAGCAATTTGATGGATGGAAGATGGTCTTTTCAACAAATGGTGCTGGAACAGTCTTGTGACAAAACAAAATTCATTGTCAAAATTCATTGACAAAAACAAGAACAACAAAACTCAACCTGTCTCACACCTTACACAAAATTTAACTCAAAATGGATCATGGACTTAGGTGTAAAATGTAAACTGTAAAACTTTTAGAAAAAAATAGGAGAAAATTTTAGGATCTAGGGCTAGACAAAAGTTTTTAGACTTAACATCAAAAGCATAATTCATAAATGGAAAAATTAATAAATTGGGCTTCATTAAATTTTAAAATGCTTATTCTGTGAAAGACCCCAGAAAGAAGATGAAAAGAGAAGCTACAGAATGGGAGAAAATATTTGAAGATATTTGAAAACATCTGAAAAAGAGCTAGTATTAAAGAACCTTCAAAACTCAACAATCAAAAATAATCCAGTTAAAAAAGGGGCAAAAGACATGAACAGGCATTTCATGCATAAGGCAAATTGCCATTTCATGCATAAGGCAATTTAGCATGTGAAAAAATGTTCAACATCATTAGCCACGTTGGAAAATGCAAATTAAAATGACAATGAGATACCATGACAAACCTACCAGAATGGCTAAAATAAAATAGTGACACCACCAAGTGCTGACAAGGATATGAAGAAACTGGGTCACTCACACATTGCT
>NW_007749211.1:10877-11502 GCF_000696425.1 Galeopterus variegatus | reverse complement strand
AGACCTCCAATCACATACCCTTCAGAAATGAGGAGAATCATGAAATTTAATTCAGACACATTCACTAATAAACTATCATTTCAAAATGGGACAATTTGACTCCAATCTGGAACATCATCTTTCTGCAAACAATTTCAGAAAATTAATGTTTATTTTTGCCAAAGGAAAAAATTAACATTTCCTATGAGAACTGAAACTGATTTATTGATCATTTTTATGTGCTGGGAGCTATACAAGTCACATTACAGAAACTGTCTCATTTTAGCCTGATAACGATCCCACGAGTTAGGTAGTATATTATCTTCAGTTTACAGATAAGGAATGATAGTACTGAGGGGATAATAAACCAGTGAACTTACNTCGGTTAAATGGCAGGACAGGTGGGTGGCACGTGCTAGCTGGGACCCAAGTCCACGGGCTCGGCACACAGGGCCCCGGGCTCACAGCCACTACATGCCCAGAGCTGGCCAGGGAGGGGAGGGGGAACAGAGGCCAGCCAGCCCCACATCTTCCAGGTGGTCAAACTGAGGCACAACTGCTGGATTAGTAGCGGCGTGGGGCCTGGGACCCAGCCGTCCGGCCCCTCTCTCCTGTTCCATCCCACTGCAACCAGCATTTCCCAAAG
>NW_007749211.1:5008-5969 GCF_000696425.1 Galeopterus variegatus | reverse complement strand
TTGCTATGGTGTAGCAATGGTGATCATCTGTCCAGTTCACAATAAGTTCCTCATTTCTATCTGAGACCTCATCATCCACATGGCCTTTGCTGTCCACATTTCTATCAGCATTCTGCTCACCACCACATAAGTCTCTAAGACATTCCAAACTTTACTTCATCTTTTTCCCTTCTTCTAAGTCCTCCAAACTCCTCCAACCTTTGCCCATTACCCAGTACCAAACCTGCATCCACATTTTCAGGTATCTGTATAGCAACACCCCACTTCTGGTACCAACTTTCTGTATTAGTCTCTTTTGTGTTGCTGTAACAGATATTCCTGAGACTGGGTAACAGCTGTGTCTGGCATGGGCATGAGGCTGCTTCTACTCATGGCAGAAAGTGGCAGGCAGCCAGTGGGTACAAGCAGATCACATGGTGACAGGAAGCAAGAGAGAGGAAGCAAGAGAGAGAGGGAATTTGCCAGGGTCTTTTTAAGCAACAAGGTCTCATGGGAACTAATAGAGTGAGAACTCACTCATTAATCCCCCCTTCCCTAGGGAGAGCATTAATCCNTGGGAGCGAGCTGAACCGGTGACCTGCAGCAGCGGGAAGGGCTCAGGTCGCATTACGGCTCCTGAGCCCTCCAGCGCCCGCCTCCACCTCCTGCGTCCACCTCCAGCCCGCACTGCTCAGCGCTGCGTTTTCCTCCGAGCAAGTGAGCGCCCTCGCGGTGGCCCGGCCAGGTGCCCCCGGCTTCCACGTGCTCGGCCTCCCAAGCGAGGAAGGGCAGGGGGAGAATGAGGGAAAGGCAAGCTTCCTAGGTGTGTCACATTAGCTGATTGATCCCTAGTAGATTTTCAGTGCCACTGTCATCTTCTTTAAAGAGTACGTGTATTCAAAACCTTGGAAATGGAGACACTCGGTTAAATGGCAGGACAGGTGGGTGGCACGTGCTAGCTGGGACCCAAGTCCACGGGCTC
>NW_007749211.1:2514-3137 GCF_000696425.1 Galeopterus variegatus | reverse complement strand
TGTTTCTGTGTTTTCTCTCTGACTAATTAGATGTTTAAGGTTCCCTTCTTCCAGGAGCCTGAACCTATTGTACACTCGAAAATAGTGACAAGTTCTGTAGCTCAGGCTTAGGGGGAAATGTTGGCATGTACTGAGTTTGCAAAATGTTCTCATCCCCTGCACAGTAATTAAGAACTATTGTGACTACCACTTACCGAGCAGTGCCCAGGAAGCGGGCAGGCTTCTGCCTGCGTTATTTCCATCCCTACACTAGGCTGTGAGACAGGCATTCAATCCTCTGTCCTGACTTTACAGATGAGAACACTGAGTTTGGGGTGGGTAAGCATAGGTTTGTCTGAATCTAAAGCCTGCATTCCTGACACTGGCTCATTGCAAAGATTATCTGTCAGTTGCTGGGAAAGATTTGGGGTGAAACCTTCCTTTTTAGGAAGTGAACCTGGCTTCATAACTCCCTTCATGGAGCTGTAAACCACATGACTAATAAAATGTGCTCACTGTTTTATAGAACTTCTATTTTTTTAAGAGAAGACTTGATACAAATTGCAAAAAGTATAATCAAGCTTTCCCTGGAGAGATTTGGGGTGTGTGTGTGTGTGTGTGTGTGTGTGTGTGTGTGTGTGTGT
>NW_007749211.1:0-469 GCF_000696425.1 Galeopterus variegatus | reverse complement strand
GTGGACGAGAAGGGCCACCACCTGCCCCCTGACTCGTGCTCAGTGCTCCCAAACTGATGAGTTCTGAGGAAATCAGGGGAAAAGCACCTGGGTCATTGTTGTTATTGTTATTCATTCAGTCCTTTTCTACTACAAAGCGATCACACAGTAGCGGCAGGGCAATGGATCCGTCCTGACTCACATTAGCCTGAGAGCGTATTTTCTAATGCGTAAGGAGGCCGGTGGTGTCCCTTAGGCCACACTGACAGGNTTTGAGATGTTTAAGGGATTTTTGTTCTTTCTTTCCTCCTCCCAAACAACCTTCTTTGTTCAGGGCTCCCTATTTGCCCTCCTCCCTTTTCTACAGTGTCACTTATTGCTTCGCCGGAGACTAACTAAATGTGAGGACACAAGGGAGGAACGAGACCTGTCACCTGAGGCAAGCGCCACCTGCACACACTGAGAGACAGGCTCCTTCTCATATGACCTG
>NW_007749210.1:10638-11143 GCF_000696425.1 Galeopterus variegatus | reverse complement strand
TACTCTTTTTAAAGTTGGACTACATTAAGTTGTTAAGGGGTTGATTGATGATAATGCTACTTTTCTCTGAAATATTTTTCTTTTTCTTTTTTATTGTGATAAGAGCACTTAACATGAGATCTATCCTCTTAACAAATTATAAGTATACAATACCGTGTTATTGATTGTAGACATACCACCTCACTACCATCAGGATGACTATCATCAAAAACAAAAGACAATCCTGACATTTGCAACCACATGGATGGACCTGGAGGTCATTATGTTAAATGAAATAAGCCATGCTCAGAAAGACAAAAACCACATGATCTCACTTATAAGCAGAATCTTAAAAAATAAAACTTGTAGAAACAGAGAGTAAAATGGTGGTTGACAGAATCTGGGAGGTGAGGGGGTTAGGAAGATGTTGATTGAAGGACACAAAATTTTAGTTAGACAGGAGAAATAATTTCAAAAGATCTATTGTACATTATGGTGGCTATAGTTAATGATACATTGTATACTT
>NW_007749210.1:2259-5713 GCF_000696425.1 Galeopterus variegatus | reverse complement strand
AGAAATATGCCCCTTTGGCTTAAATGCCTGTCTATTGAGTTACATACATATTTGTTGCTCTCCAAGGAACATAAGTAACTTAGGCAAATTCCTCTTGAAACCCCCAAACTGATTCACAAAATTTATACCAATGGTATGACAGGGAACACTCACTTCTAATGTTGTGTCAAACATTTAATGAGCACTTGAGCATGCTGATGTGGCTCAAAGCACAATCTGCCCTCCAGTCATTTACATGCTACTTTAATCAGTCCAATAGTGAAATGCTCCTGCGGCCTTGCAGGAGCTGGAGATGCCTCCTACCATGGCTAGGAAAGCTTCAAAAGGAAAAAACAATTTGAAAACAAAGTCTAGTAATCCTACTCATTCTGTATTAGTGTGTGTGTTGAGGGGTGCAGGGGTAGAGAATATGAAATTTCTCCCTGTAAGACATAATGGAATGATTCTGTCTATTCTAGAATGATCCTAGAATCAGACAGGAATGATTTCTTCCTATCTGAGTGAAGTGTGCAGTCTGAGGTCTGAGAATTACATTATGAAGGAACCCCTTTTTTCCCCAAATGGTCCTTTAACTTCTTTTAAGTTTCTGCAAGTTGGGAAGCTATTTTTCTGGTCTTAATTGCTTCAAGAACTCTTTAAATTATTGTTCTCATGCTAAGTACAAATATGGTGTTAATCCCTAAAATCTTGTATGGGGATTACTGCAAAGCCAGCTTCTATTTCTTTACTTAAAGGGGCATATCATGGTCTGTGTCCTGGCTACATCTACAGACATTCCTCTGCCTACCCTTCTTTCCACAAATGTCAAATGACTGACAATTATCCTGATATTTTCATACCTGGGCACACGTGATTCCTTCTGCCTGGAATTGATTTCCCTCTTTCTTCAAAAGACAGCTCCTCTTCATTCTTAAAAATCTTTCTTCCTTCTGGAATCTGCCTCTAACACCTCTCAACTACATAGTCTCTTAGGTCCCTCCTCCTATTTGCCCCCCAAACAGAAAAATACACTGCATGGTATACCCTACTAATTATCACGATTTTATCCAAGTCCCTTCTCCTTCGAGGCACATAAAAAAACTATATATTTCCATCCCTTTAAAGTTAGGGATGGCTATGTGACTTACTTTGGCCAGTGATATATGAGTGGAAATAATTTGTGTCACTTCCAAGCCAAAGCATTTAAGGAATGTAGGTGATTCTCCCTCCTTCTCTTTCCCTCCCACATCACTTGAGATCACATGTTCCAGATGATGAAGCTCCAGGATAGTAGAAGCTCCAATGCTCTGGTTTACCAAGGTGCCACATGAAGAACATTTGTTAGGGAAAAATGGCTAGACCCACGGAGGATTTCGTGTGAGCAAGAAGTAAGCCTTTTCTTTGTCTAGCCAGTGGAACACTGGGGCTGTTTATTACTGCAACATATCCTAACCTTCCTGACTAATATAATATCTCTATAACAAAACTTACCACACTCTGTTACATATCTACTACATTTATCTATTTTTATTGCCTATTTCTTGAGATGATGGGCTGAGACATTTATTTCTGTATTCCCTGCACCCAAAACACTGACCAACATATAGTAGGTACTTAACAGATTAAATAGCATGAAAGTAGGAAAAGTAGCAAAAAGATATTCTGGATTTATTTTTGTTTCAGGTATCATCACTTTGTACAGCTGTAATGTCAGGTCTGTTAAGCAGAAGGACACACACGTAGCAAAGAATAGACTGCTTTCCTTAGATTAGGCAAAAAATGTCAGGCATTGCCAGTTGCACAATTTTGCACATAATCCAATTTCACTTTTGAGCCTTCTTTCACCTGCAATTTCCTGCAGAAAATCATCATAGTCTTCAAAATCATGCCCAACATTCTTACTTTGAAGAAGAGAGTCATAACGCATTGTGTCTTGACTATCAAGGAAGTCTTGAAACCAAGGGCTGTAAGTCTTTCAACATTTATTTTCTGAAATTGTTTTTGCTATTCTAGGTTGTTTGCAATTTCATATAAATTTTAACATTAACTTGTAAGTTCTCCAAAAACAAAAGAGCCTGTTAGTAGTTTGAATGAGATTATGTGAATCTATAAATCAATTTTTTTAAATGTTAATATTGATTATTCCAATTTATTAATATGGCTTATCTATTTTATGGCTATGTTTTCTTGAATTTTCCTCAGTAATGCTTTGTAATTTTTTAGTCTACAAGTCTTATATATTTACTGAAAATTCACTTCTAATTATCTTCTTTCTATTTTATTTAAATGAAATTACATCTTTTGTTTCATTTTCCAATTTTTTGTTGCTGGTACATAAAAATTAATTTGTATATTGAGTTCATATCCTATGACCCTACTAAAAATGCCTATTATTTCTAGTAACTTTTTTGATGATGATTTAGTGTTTTCTAAACATGAGATCACGTCATCTACAAATAAAGACAGTTTTACTTCTTTTCATTTTTTATATCTTTTATTTCTTTTTCTTGCCTTATTGTACTGGCTAGGACCTTCAGAAAAATAGTGGTAATAAAGGTGGACATTCTTATGTTGTTCCTGATCTTCTGGGGAAAGGCATCCAATATTTTACCACTAAGCATGATGCTAACTATGGGTTTTTATTAAATATTTTTCTCCAAATTAAAGAAATTTACCTGCATCTCACAATTCACATATTTTATTTTAATTTTCATTTTCAATCACTTCAAAATAATTTTTAATGTTTCTTCTTTAACTTATAGATTATTTAGAAGTGTGTTGTTTGATTTCCAAATATTGGGCTTTTCCAAATATCTTATTGTGATTAGTTTCTAAGTGACTTTCCTTGTGATCAGAGAATATGCTCTGTGTGATTTCAACATTTTGAATTTTATTGAGACATTTAATTTGCAGCATATGATCTGTCTGGATGTCTGTTCCATGTGTACTTGAAAATAGAAAGTGTAGTCTCATCTTGATGGGTAATTAATTGTTCTATAAATAAAAATCTGTTTGTGGTTGACAGCATTGTTCAAATATTCTATTTCCTTTCTGATTGTTTCTCTGCTTGTTCTGTTCATTACTGAGAGTTGTACTGAGAAACTTCAACTCTGATTACAGATGTGTCTATTTCTCCTTTGAGTTTTGTCAGTTTGAGCTTCACACATTTTGATATTT
Organism: Galeopterus variegatus; assembly: GCF_000696425.1. NCBI lineage: Eukaryota > Metazoa > Chordata > Mammalia > Dermoptera > Cynocephalidae > Galeopterus > Galeopterus variegatus. Next base: position 2,557 of record NW_007749210.1, on the reverse strand, counting down.
GGTTGTTATTTGCACATGTATTTGTAATTGCGATGACTTCCTTGTTGAATCAATCTTTTATTCATTGTCACTCTTTATTTTTGGTAATACTCCTTGTTCTTTTTCAGATATTAATATAGCCTTTCAATACTATTGCAAGGTACTTGCTTTTTCAATTCATTTACTTTCAACTTTTGGTATTAAAATGCAAGTCTCAGGGGGCCGGCCCGGTGGTGCACTGGAGAGTGCGCCGCTTGAGAGCACGGCGGCGCTCCCACCGAGGGTTCGGATCCCATGTGGAGACTGGTTCCCGCTCACT
>NW_007749210.1:0-1259 GCF_000696425.1 Galeopterus variegatus | reverse complement strand
ACATCACATAATTCCATTTGCAACCCCTACACTGCATAATTCCATTTGCAACCCCCCCACCACCGACTGCTGTGTGCTGTTGTTGTTGTATATTTTACATCCACATACATTATAATCCCACTATAAAAGGTTGTAATTTTTGCATTAAATAGTCTATTGCATTTTAAAGAATTTAATAGAGGGATTTAAAAGATATTCCTTTATATTTACTCACTTATTTACCATTTCCTGCACTTTTCATTCCATTTCTCATAGATCCAAGTTTCTACCTAGTGTTATTTTCTTCAGCATGAATAATCTCTGTATTGGTTTTAACAAACTACCACAAAATCAGTAGCTTAAAACAACACAAATTTGTTACCTTATAGTTCTGTAAGTCAGAGATCTGAAATGAGTCTTACTGGGATAAAATTAATGTGTCTGCAGGTCTGCATTTCTATCTGGAGGCTCTAGGGACAAGCTCATTTGGTTAATTTTTTATTTTAGGTATTATACTTTTCAGGTCTAGAATACCAATTAGTTCTTTGTTTATAGTGTTAATTTTGCAGCTGAAGTTTCTCATCTGTTCACTTATTATGACAGTCTTATCCTTTAAGTCCATAAATGTGCTTATAATAGCTTCTTAAAAGTTCTTGTTCACTAATTCCAATATATCGGTCATCTTGATTTCTGCTCCTTTTCACTTCTTTGTCTCTTGGCTATGGGTCACAATTTTTAGTTTCTTTGCATCATATATAGTTTGGGGGTTTTGTTTTGTTTGGCTTTTGTTTTTGTTTTGTATACTGGATGTTATGGAAGATAGGTCTATCTAGCCAGCAACTTAGCTACTGGATGAAAACCTTGAATTTGTGGAGGCTGGGTAATATATTTTGTTATGGTGAGTCTATTCCTTAGTTTAAAAAAAAATCCTTAGTCCTGGGAAACAGCATTCACTCATATCATTTCCCTTCTGAGGTTTCAATGGAAAGCCTAATGTGTTTACCAAGCCTCTTTACTTGGGTGGATTCAAATGTCAAACTGTTTCCCCCATAATGGGCTGCAGCTGAAATCTTTGCTCTACTTTTTCCACCTTCAGCTTTTGCTTCCTTCTCTGCTACTTGAATCCTCCCCCATACATGTACAGTCACAGATTTGAAGGGAGTTTATAAACATATTTAGGGGCTCTCTCCTCCGTAGGTCCCTCCTTTTCAGGACTTTCTCCCCTTAATTTATAGTTCTTTTGGCACCCCTAAATTCTATTCTCTGAAACATCAAGCCAA
>NW_007749209.1:10497-11144 GCF_000696425.1 Galeopterus variegatus | reverse complement strand
ACACCTGCATAATGATTTTAGGGTCTCCCTGCTATTACCTGCATCTTGTTACTCTTAGGGTTTGTTTGTTTTTGTTTTGGACCCTGAAAATGTCATTTTATCTCCTAGCAGGTCATAATTAGATACTTGGGATCTTTAAAAGTGAGATTTTGATCCAGGAAGTCTGAGGAGGTAGGAAAACATCCATAGGTGCCATTTAGCCTAGATGTCAGAAATAACTCTTGAATCCAGAATAAAAGTGCATCAAAAGACTTTTCTTCTTGCTGACCTTTGTAGAGAGGGGCTTCCTGGGACCCAGACAAATCTGGGTCAAAATGTTCTTCTTGGAGGTGAGCTGGAGAAGTCTGATTCTCTCCCACATGGCATCTCGGCTTTTTGAAGATAATGAAATTTTCTAAGTTGACATGACCCCGCTTTGTCGTTTTCTTTTCTGCTTGCCCTGAAACCCACGGGAAACATACAAACAGCAGGGATGGCTCCGGGTCAATGTTCCAAACACCTCACAGGCTCTGCCCATGGATGAGGTAGCCTTTCACTCCTCCTCGCTCTTCTGTTCTTCTGTTTCTGCAAGAGCAGTGGCAGAGGCCATGCACTTTTATTGCTTGGTTTTGTTTTAAATCCACCTTCTCTTGGGATTATTATGACGT
>NW_007749209.1:3436-7688 GCF_000696425.1 Galeopterus variegatus | reverse complement strand
TTAATTTAACCTATAGCTTTAGAAAGGGTCCAGAGCATCACTAATGTCCTTTCCTACTACACTCTCCCCCGTCACAGTCTTGCCCTATCTCCCTCATTCCATTTCTCCCCCAGGTGACAGTGGAGTGAGAGGGCACTGCTCAGGGGTCCAGAGCCTAGAATTCAGATTCAGACTTTGCCGGAGACTCACTGTGGGACCTGTTGGGCAAGTGACCTCAAGGAATGCTTTTAACTCTCTTATGGAAGCACCAGGAAAGAAGGCCCCGTCTCTGGGCCACTGCCTTCCTCAGGCAGAAACAGCCCCAGTTCATATTCTCCTATCCCCAATCACCTGCCCAGGGAGCCACACCCCACAGGGGCTCATTCCAGGGTAGGTTTCCTACCCCCAACTACAATCCTGCAGCTGAAAACTAGAGCCAAAGTTTTCTGAGTAGGAGTCATAATTCTAAAAGAAGTTAATGGAGAGCAGAAGCTATCTTCTGTGGAGAATTTTCACCCCTGAAAGCATCCCCCAGTAGGCTGGCCACCAGTCACTTGGCCATCTCACTGACAAATGTCCTTTGGATGACAGGCTGGTTAATCTCATTTACAAGTGCAAATTAATTCATGGTGGGGACATACACAGCCATTTTCAATGGGGACACTTTTAGAAAAATGTTTGTTCCATACTCTGGGGCATGGTCAACAGACAGCGGCTTGGCACGGCCACCTGAGCTGAGACGCCTTCAGCCAAGGAGTCATGGAGGGGAGGGGCCTCTGCCTGGGTGATCAGGGGAGGAAGGACCCAGCCAGGCACACAGCGCAGTGTGGCCAGGTGCTTGAGAGGTGTCCCACGAACACATGCTGAAGATGCAGATAGGGGCTTCTGGTCAAGACGGCAGAGTAGACAGTTCCTAGCACCACTCTCCCCACAAATCAGCCAATTTGCAACTATTAAAAAGTAACAACAGGAGGCCTGAGAGCCATACAGGCAGGAGCTGCATGCCATGGGACCCTCAGCCCAGGCCAGTCCCTGCCACCCGGGGAGGCCCAAGAGACACCAGGCACACATGCCCCAAGTCAGCTACACCAGAAAAGGCAGACACTGTGGGACCCCAGTCCAGGCCAGTCCTCGCCACACAGAGAGGCCTGAGAGCCACTGGCCCACACGCCCCAAGTCAACTGTGCCAGAACAGGCAGGCACTGTGGAACCCCCAGCCCAGGTCAGTCCCTGATGCTCAGAGAGGCCCAAGAGCCACCGGTCCCACATGCCCTGAACTAGCTATTCCTAAACAGACAGGCACCATGGGACCCCAAGCCCAGGCTAGTTCCCGCTGCCCAGAATGGGCAGTCCCTTCAGGACCCAGGCCAGACATTAGGGTGGAAAGAGCAGACTGTGATACCCCCTGCCACAATGACTAAACACCAAAGGAAAGATGCCAGAAATATGAAAAATCAAGAAAGTACGTCACCACCAAAGGAAAATATAACTCTCAAACTCTAGATCCTATAAAATAGGAAGTCTTTGAAATGACTGACAAGGAATTTAGAGCAACAATTCTAAGGAAACTAAATGTGATACCGGAAAGCTAAATTAGACAACACAATGAAGTGAGAAAAAATATACAGAATCTGAAAGAAGAAATGTACAAAGAAATCAATACCCTGAAAAAGAATGTAGCAGAACTTGTGGAGCTGAAGTTTTCATTCAATGAAATAAAAAAACACAACAGAGAGTCTAACCAGCAGGGTAGAACAAGCAGAGGAGAGAATTTCTGACCTTGAAGACAGGCTTCTTGAATTAACACAGGCAGACCAGAAAAAAGAAAAAAAGAATTAAAAAAACTGAAGAAAATCTAAGAGAGATAGCAAACAACCTTAAGCACTCAAATATCTGAATCATGGGTATTCCAGAAGGGGAAGAAAAAGGAAATGGCATTGAAAACATATTCAATGAGATAATAGCAGAAAACTTCACAGGTATAGGGAAAGTCACGGATCTTCAGATTCAGGAGGCCCAAAGATATCCAAACATACTCAACCCAAAACATTCCTCTCTAGGACATGTTATAGTTAAACTGGCAAAACTCAAAGACAAAGAGAGAATCTTAAAAGCTGCAAGAGAGAAGTGGCAAGCCACCTGTAAGGGAGCCCCAATCAGACTAATGTCAGACTTTTCATCAGAAACTCTAAAAGCTAGAAAAGAATGGGCTGATGTATTCAAAATACTAAAGTACAAAAATTGCCAGCCAAGAATACTTTACCCAGCAAGGCTTTTCTTCCAAAATGCAGGACAAATAGTACATTTCTCAAACAGAAACTGTGGGAGTTCACTACCACACGACTAGCCTTACAATAAATTCTCAAGGGAGTACAGGGTTTGATACTTGAAAAACAACCGTCACTGCCATGAATACTCAAGAAAGAACAAAACCTACCAGTAAAACAAAAATGCTAGTGGTAAAGAGAAAAAATAGTTTATCAACCACCCCAAGAAACCAACAAACACAGAAGACAAACAGAAAATCAGAATGGAGCATAAGATACTTAAGACATCTAAACAAAAACCAATGAAATGCTATTAGTAAATCAATACCTTTCAATAATAACCCTAAATGTAAAGAGATTAAATTCCCCACTCAAAAGACACAGACTGACTGACTGGACTAAAAAGATGGACCCAAAAATACGCTGCCTCCAAGAGACTCACCTTGCCTGTAAAGACATACATAGACTAAGAGTGAAAGGATGAAAAAACATAAACCATGCAAACAGAAATGAAAAATGAGCTGGAGTAGCTATTCTCATCTCAGATAAAATAGACTTTAAAGCAAAAACTATAGAAAGAGATAAAGAAGGCCACTATATAAAGATATAAGGATGTGCCCATCGAGAAGACATAACAATCATAAATATATATGCACCCAATATCAGAGCAGCCAGATTTATAAAGCAGACACTATTAGATCTAAAGAATGAGATAGACACTAACACCATAATAGTGGGGGACCTGAACACCCCACTCTCAACATTGGACAAATCATTTAGGCAAAAAATCAGTAGAGAAACTCAAGATCTAAACAATACTTTAGACCAGCTGGACTTGGCAGATATTTTATCCAACAACTTCAGAATATTCATTCTTCTCATAAGCTCATGGAACATTTTCCAGTATAGACCACATGTTAGGTCATAAAGCAAGTCTAAACAAATTTTTTAAAAAATAAAATTATTCCAGATGTTTTTTCAGATCACAATAGATTAAAATTAGAAATCAATTACAAACAAAACTCTGGAAACTATATAAACACATGGAAATTAAACAGCATTCTACTTAATGACATATGGGTCCAAGAAGAAATTAAACAGGAAATCAAAAAATGTCTTGAAACTAATGAAAATAAAGGCACATCATACCGAAACCTGTGGAATACTGCAAAAGCAGTGCTAAGGGGGAAATTTATTGCATTAAATGCTTACTTCAGAAGAATGGAAAGATGGCAAATAAACAACCTAATACTTCATCTTAAAGAACTAGAAAAACAAGAATAATCCAAACCCAAAGTTAGTAGACAAAAAGAAATAAAGATCAGAGCAGAACTAAATAAAATAGAAACCCGAAAAATGATACAAAAGATCAATGAAAGAAAAGGTGGTTTTTTGAAAAGATAAATAAAATTGACAAACCATTAGCATGGCCAACTAAGAAAAGAAGGGAGAAGACCCAAATAACAAAAATTAGAAATGAAAAAGGTGATATTACAACTGATAACTCAGAAATAAAAGAAATCATTGGTGACTCCTATAAACAACTATATGCCAACAAATTTGAAAATCTGTAGGAAATGGATAAATTTTTGGACACACAAACTACCAAAACTGAGCTGAGAAGATGTAGAAAATCTGAACTGAGCAATAACAATAAAAGAGATTGAAGCTGTTATCAGAAAACTCCCAACGAAGAAATGCTCAGGACCCGACAAGTTCACTGAGAGTTCTACCAAACTTTCAAAGAGGGACTGATACCAATTCTCTACAAACTATTCCAAAATATTGAAATAGAGGCAATTTTCCCAAACTCATTCTATGAAGCAAACATCACCCTGATACCAAAATTAGACAAAAATACATCAAAAATAAAAAAAAGTACAGGCCAATATCCTTTATGAATATAGATGCAAAAATCCTCAATAAAATACTAGCTAACAGGAGCTGGCCCCGTGGCTCAGAAGGGAGACTGCGGCACTGGTAGCACTGAGGCTGCAGGTTCAGAC
>NW_007749209.1:0-224 GCF_000696425.1 Galeopterus variegatus | reverse complement strand
AAACTCCTTAAAGAAAACATAGAGGAAATACTCCAGGAAGTAGGCGTGGATACAGACTTCATGAATATGACCCCCAAAGCATAGGCAACTAATGGAAAAATAAACAAATGGGATTATATCAAACTAAAAAGCTTCTGAACAGCAAAAAAAAAACCCCAAAAAACCCAAAAAACAAACAAACAAAAAAACAATCAACAGAGTGAAAAGACAGCCAATAGAGTGGG
>NW_007749208.1:10393-11144 GCF_000696425.1 Galeopterus variegatus | reverse complement strand
GTAGCCCAGTGCATTGCATTTGAGTATTTGTTATTTATTTATAGACTGGACTACATTATACATTTTTCTAGATTCTTGAAATTCAAATTTCTTTCATGAAATTATTAAAATGAAAGCTTCTCTACTCCTGAGACCCAATGATCTACAACTAGGTAAATTTTAAGGAATGAGTCTCATGCCTAATGCATGTACCACACAGAAAGTTCACCAAACCACCCAATGCCATAGCCAGAGAAATTGAATTGACAAACCAGGATGAGAAGCTGATGATTTCATGCTGTAGACAACCTTTTCNTGCCACTGTGGTGGTGAGCCCTGCTTGCTGCAGCAGTGGCTGTGGCAGTGGCTGTGATGGATCACCAGCATGGAAGTGGTGTTTCTGGCTTGCTCCTGCCTTCTGCTCGGTGGAGGGTACTGCCCATGTCTCCTGCCTAGGACTCTGTGCAAACTCCTGCCCTCTGCTCATAGTAGGGGCTACCTGCATCATTCATAAGTTGCTTTTTCTTCCTATTTATTTATCCAAATTTTAAAACTATTCATGATTATTTTTATATCTTTTATGGCAATAGATTATTTCATTTATGATTATTTATTTATTTATTTATTTATTTTTATGACGACTTACATAAGTTCAGTTGGAATTTGTTCTCTCTTTATAACAGGACACAGTTAAAAACATTTATTATATTGCCAAGGCTTTGACTAATATATTTGAGAATGTACATAAAATGCCTGACTTCAATGGTTTCAA
>NW_007749208.1:7237-9188 GCF_000696425.1 Galeopterus variegatus | reverse complement strand
AGAAGTTGATGATTCCATGCTGTAGCCAACCTTTTCGTAACTCATCACAACTAGATATTATATCATCTATATTATAATGAGACTCTTACACTTTTTAACGTTTAACTTTTTCACTTGAAGAGATAATGGTTGTTTGACTTGGTTGGTTGTGTTTAAACCTAGATTTGTAGCTCAAACACACTGTGCAAACTGAAACTGTCATATTACAATTAATTTTACTTTATGTTTTCTCTTCTAAACTTTGTACCTGTTACTTATTAAGTTTTTGCAGAAGTACAACTCAACAGCATAATGCTGGCCTAGCACTTTGAGATAAAGCCTACTTAGAAGACAGACAAAATTGAACTTAACAGTGGCCTTCTGTTAGACTTGGCCTGAAAGCCATTCCTTTCAAACCTTTCACATTATTCCAATATGGCTAAAAGGGTTTTGAGAATGACTCCTAGCAGCCATTCACTCCCTCCAACTTAGGACCAGAAAACAACCCCAAAAGGTCTATCCTGGCACCGAGATGCATCAAAACCTAACTACAGAATGAGTGATCAGCAATACTTTTAAAGAACAATCTAGATCAGAAGTTGGAAATATGAAAGTTGTCAGAACCAAAACAGAGTCACTTGTGTTAAAACAGAACAAAACAAACAAAAAGCCCCCAAATCTCACAAATAGAGCTGGGGAAGGCCATGAAGGGTGTGTTTTCATGTATAAATGCCTGATAAAAATTATTACAAAAGACTCTGAAAAACCACAACCTTACACAAAGTTCATTAAAACCTTGCACAAAAAATACTTTGGTGAGGACATCTGCCCAGCAACTGCCTGTCCACCCTAGGACAGGGGTCACCCTTGTTATTGGTCTTTGAAGCCAGAGAAAATTATCTCAAAACAATTATTTAATCTGCCATCAATTTTACTTTAAAACAATTTGTCTTCCTTTACCTCACTGTATATGCATATAGTTTACTATGGTATGTGTATTCCCATTGCAATGTTTTGTTTCTAATGAAACTCATTATTTCATAGAGAGCCTCTCTGTTATTTAGGTTAGCAATGGCAAGATGGTATAACCCAGATTCATATTTATAGATTGGAGTTTGAATTGATTCTTTCCACTTATATATTTACTATTGAACCTCTTGCTCTTTAGGCATCAGCACTATGGGTAAAGTAATAATGCATCTCAGGATTAAATTTAATATTCAATGCTACTGAACCATGTCAAGATATGGTGAGCACACTCTGTGTTTAGCTCAGATTGTGTTCAGATCACACAGTGATTAAAGAAATACACTCTGAGGCAGACTGGATGGGTTTGTGACCCAGCTTCACTATGTAGTAGTTATGTGACATTAGGCAAGTTATTGAAACTTGCATTACCTGTCACCCACACCAGGGCAGCTGCTGCTGATGTAGCCCCAGCCCTGCTCCTTGAGGCCTGGTCTGGTCCTGCTGCTGCTGCCACTGCTGACCACCCAGAACCACCAGAAAACATGAGGAGAGTGTGAGGCACATTGTGCCTTCCCCCCTTCCATCTATTTACCACAAGCAGGTGGGACTCAGAGCTGCAGCTGCAGCTTCTGCCCAAAGCCTTCCCAGTGGCAGGACTGAGACAGGAGGCTCCCCAGGGCTCCTCTCCACAGAGCCCCCCATTCTTTACTTTACCCTCCCCCACCTCAGCAACTAACAGAGTGGTGGCAGAGGGTAGGTCTTTTTCTAGTTACAAGTCCTCCTCTAACTCACTTGCTCTGGGCCCCCAGCTCCTGAGTCTTTGTTTTCAAGTGGCCTGTTCATAGCAGAGGCCAGTCTATCCCCATGAGTGCCAGGCTTCCTTACTGACTGTTTGCAATTTCAAAACCTCCATGAGTTGTATCGAGCCTGCTGGAGATTTTGGAGCATTTTGGTACTCCCCAGACAGGCAGCAGAGCCAACCTGGGCCCTTAAAACCATCCAG
>NW_007749208.1:5534-6789 GCF_000696425.1 Galeopterus variegatus | reverse complement strand
GTGTGCACTTTCCCCAGCCCATTCCTTGGAATCTTGCTGACTCCAGCAATTTTTTCAACTTGTGGAAGCATTGGCTGAAGTTGTCCCAAAAGCCATAGCAGGGGAGTTTTCACAAGGGACTGTCCCAGTCTATTCTGAGATGGATTCTGTCTGGATTCTGAAGAAAGAAACACTAACTGCCAGGGTGATCGACCCAAAGCACTGATCAGGGGAATGCATACAGAAAAGGAGCTGCAGTGTATCCTCCCCACAGACCAGGAGGCAAGGGATCTTTTACCCAGGCATGTCCACGGTGCAGTGGGCAGGATATGGGGTTTAAGGAATTCATCCCAGCCAGGGCTACTTCATTTCTGTGTTTTGGGCAACAACCTAAACCTTTATACTGCCTGATATTCAGAGCCATGGACTGGGTTCAATCCTGCAGGGGAGACATGCAGCTGGTGGGTCACAGAGCAGTCAGATCACTCTGTATTTCTCAGTCAGGACAGAGAAAAAAGTGGAAGAAAACAGGGGACCTTAGACTAGCCCTTGTAGTACGAATTGATATCAGAAAGTGTAAGTAATACAATTTAGGTATTTTTTAAAGATGGTTTTGTGTATTTGGTCTACTGTGTATATTTATACTGGTTTTAGAAGATGGGCAACTTATCAGTTTCTATAAAACACAGTTGGGAATTTGACAATATTACATTTAATCTATAGATTAATTTGTGAGGTATTGTAATCTTAACAATATTCGGTATATATATCCTTGAACACTAGATGCCTTTCATTTTTTCAGTTCTTTGATGTCTTTCACCATTAAAAAAATTCAATGAAAAACTCTTGCAATTCTTTTGTTATTTTTGTCTTAATGTTCCTTTCTTTTTGATGCCATTATACATAAAATTGGATTTTATTTCATTTTTACTGTTGGTTGATTTTATTTAAAGTAAAATCTACTTTTGTATGTGGATCTTGTATCTTGTGACATTGGCAATCTTGTTTATTAATTCTACTGGAAATTTAATGAGTCCTTTGCACATTTTTACATGAAAGATTACATCATTTGCAATAAAGACTGTTTTACTTTTTATTTTCCAGTCTGGGGGATTTATTTATTTCTATTGTATAAGTTTCCTGGCTAATACCTCCACCAAAATGCTGAATAGAGTGTTAAAACTGGAAATTTCTGTCTTGTTTTCAAATTTGCTGGTAAAGCACCCAGTCTTTAACCATTGAGATGATGTTAGCTGTACATGTTTTCTAGATGCTT
>NW_007749208.1:0-876 GCF_000696425.1 Galeopterus variegatus | reverse complement strand
TAGGATGGCACTTATCAAAAACTTGAAAGGCAAGTGTTCCCAGGAGATCAGCACATTGATGATGAACTTCGTGCAGGAACTGATCAGCGTAGCACACTATACCCCAGAACTCCCGGGCTCAAGGATCCTCCAGCCTCAACCTCCCCAGTAGCTGGGACTACAGGTGTGTGGAAAAGGAGAAATTAGGAAAGGGACACAAGAATCAACTACATTTTATATTGATAAATTTAAAAATACAAAAGAAAGAAAGGCAAGTGTTAGTGAGGATATGGAGAAAAGGAATCCCTTTTACCCTACTAGTGAGATTTAAATAGGTAAAGCCTTATAGAAAACAGCTTACAAAAAATAAAAAATAGAACTATGATATATTCCAGAAATCCCACTTCTGGGTTTATATCCAAGGAACATGAAAATTATATATCTCTGTATAATTTAGTCTTAAAAAGAAGGAAATCCTTCCATTTTCAACAACACATATACATTGAGGACATTATGCTAAGTAAAATAAGCCAGACACAAAAGAAAAAACACTGCACAATCTCACTAATATGTGGAATCTAAAAATGAATTAAATTAAGAGGAACNACCACATAGAGCCTTCATTAGAGCAATGACAAGGGGAAACATGGGGTCAGAGTTACAGCAGGGAAACCCCATCAGCATCATGCCTAGTGGAGACATGAGCGCGGGCCCACCATGGAGACTCGGCGATGTGAAGCTACCAGAGTGGAACCCCAGACTCGGAGAGCCAAAGTGTGGCCTGAGATGAGGAAAACCATAGAAGTGGAGCTGCCCAAGGACTTAGGGACCCACCACCCACACCAGTGTGCAGAGGAGGTCAAACATGGAGTCAAAGTACATGATTCACCAGCTTTG
>NW_007749207.1:5825-11144 GCF_000696425.1 Galeopterus variegatus | reverse complement strand
CCCGGGGGCCAAAAAAACAAAAAAAAAAAAAAAAAAAAAAAAAAGAAAAGAAAGAAAGAAAGAAAGAAAGAAAGAAAAAATTAGAACTACAAATAAACAAGAAGATATGACAGCACCAAAGGAATATGGTAATTCTCAAGGCTCAGACCCCATAGAGCAGGAAACCCTTGAGATGTCTGAAAAGGAATTCCAAGCACTGATCTTAAGAAAACTCAAAGAGATAAAAGAAGAATCAATTAGAGAACACAATGGAAAAAGAAAAAATACTCAGGATATGAAGGAGGAAATTTACAGAGATGAATACCTTAAAAAAGAATGTAACAGAACTAGAAATGAAGGATTCACTTAGTGAAATAAAAAATGGAACAGAAAACTTGAGCAGCAGGCTAGAGCAAGCAAAAGGAAGAATTTTAGACTTTGAAGATGGTCTTTTTGAAAAAACCCAGGCAGACTAAAAAAGGAAAAAAGAATTTAAAAAATGAAGAGAATTTAGGAGAGCTAGCAGACAACCTCAAGCACACAAACATCCAAATCATGGGTATTCCAGAAGGGTAAGAGAAAGGAAAAGGCATTGAAAACCTATTCAAGGAAGTAATATCAGAAAACTTCCAATGTATAGGGGGAGATGCAAATCTTCAGATCCAGGAAGCCCAAAGATCCCCAAACAGATTTAATCCAAAAAGATCCTCTCCAAGACACATTGTAGTCAAACTGGCAAAACTCAAAGACAAAGAGAGAATTTTAAAAGCAGAAAGAGAAAAGCATCAAGTCACCTACAACGGAGCCCCAATCAGACTAACAGCAGACCTCTCAACTGAAACTTTACAGGCCAGAAGAAAATGGGATGTCATATTCAAAATACTAAAAGAAAATATTGCTAGCAAAGAATTCTATACCCAACAAGGTTATTCTTCAGAAATGAGAGAGAAATAGTGTATCTTCCAGGAAAACAAAAATTATGGGGGTTCACTACCACATGAGAAGCCCTGCAAGAAGTTCTCAAAGGAGTCCTGCATCCAGAATCTGAAAAACAATAATTACTTTCATGGATTTACAAAAAAGAGGAAAACCTGTTGTTAAAACCAAAATGCAGACAAGAAAGAGAAAGAAGCTAAATCATGTCACCTCAAAAATCTAGCTAACATTGAAGAGGAAAAATAAAAGGGGAAGAAAGGAACAAATGATATTTAAAACATGTAAGTATAATGCAATTTGACAGAAGTAATGCAATACTTATCTATAACAACCCTTAATATAAATGGATTAAACTCTCCATTCAAAAGAGACAGACTGAATGATTGGATTAAAAAGCTAGACCCAACTATATGCTGTCTTCAAGAGACCAACCTCTTCTGGAAAGACATACACAGACTAAAAATGAAAGGATGGAAAATCATATACCATTCAAATGGAAACCCCAAACAAGCAGGAGTAGCTATTCTTATATCATATAAAATAGACTTCAAACCAAAAACTGTAAAGAGACAAAGAAGGCCATTATATAATGATAAAGGGATCTATCCAGCAAGAAGATATAACAATCATAAATATGTATGCATCCAACATCAGAGCACCCAGATATGTAAAGCAAACACTCTTAGACCTAAAAACAGAGATAGACCCTGAATACCCCTTTCTCAGCATTGAACAGATCTTCCAGGCAACAAATCAACAAAGAAATGCGGGATTTAAGCTACACCTTAGACCAACTGAACCTGGAAGATATCTATGGAATATTTCATCTAACAACTAGAGAATACACATTCTCATCAGCACATGGAACATTCTCTAGGATAGACCACATGTTAGCTCACAATTCATGTCTCAGAAAATTTTAAAAAATTGAAATAATCCCAAGTATCTTTTCAGACCACAGTGGATTAAAACTGGAAATTGATAACAAGCAAAATTCTGGAAACTACGGAAGTACATGGGAACTAAATAACAGATTCCTGAATGAGTATCAGTCCAAGAAGAAACTGAACCAGAAATCAAAAAATTTCTTGAAACTCACAAAAATAAAGATACATCATACCCAAACCTGTGGGATACTGCATGGCAGTACTAATAGGGAAGTTTATTGAGATAAATGCTTACGTCAAATGAATGGAAAGACTTCAGATAAATGATCTAACACTACAACTCAAACAACAATCCAATCCTAAAAGTTAAATGGAAAGAAATAATTAAGATCAGGGCAGAAGTAAATGAAATAGAGACCCCCCAAAATGATACAAAAGATCAATGAAACAAGAAGTTGTTGCGTTTTTTTTGAGAAGATAAATAAAATAGACAAACCATTAGCTAAGTTAACCAGGAAGAAGAAGAAGAAGAAGAGGAGGACGAGGAGGAGGAGGAGGAGGAGGAGGAGGAGGAGGAGGAGGAGGAGGAGGAGGAGAGACCCAAATAACAACATTCAGAAATGGAAAGGGAGACAATACAACTGATACGACAGAAAAACAAAGAATAATTAGACATTATTATAAATAGTTGTACATCAACATATATGAAAACTTGGAGGAGATGGAGAAATTTCTGTACACATACAAACTACCCAGCCTGAACCAAGAAGAGGTAGACAACCTGAACAGACCAATAACAAGAAATGAGACTGAAGCGGTAATCAGCAATCTTCCAACAAAGAAAAGCCTAGGACCATATGGATTTACAGCTGAATTCTATCTAACTGTTAAAGAGAAATTAATACCACTTCTTTTCAAACTTTTCCAAAACAGTGAAACTTAAGCCATTCTCTCAAAGTCATTCTATGAGGCCAGAATCACCCTGATACCCAAAACAGATAAAGATACAATGAAGAAAGAAAATTACAGGCCAATATCCTTGATGAACATACATGCAAAAATCTTCAACAAAATATTAGCAACCAGAATAAAGCAAAAGATCAAAAAAAATTATGCACCATGATCAACTGGGATTCATCCCAGGGATGCAAGGTTGCTTCAACATACAAAGTCAATAAATGTGATACACCATATCAACAAAACCAATGACAAAAACTGTATGATTATCTCAGTAGATTCAGAAAATCATTTGACAAAATTCAAATTGCTTTATGATAAAGACTCTCAGCAAATTCGGTGTAGATGGAATTACCTCAACACAATAAAAGCCATTTATGACAAACCAAGCTCCAATATCATCCTGGGGAAAAGCTGAAAGATTTTCTCTTAAGAACAGGAACAAGACAAGGATGCCCACTCTTACCACTCCTATTTAACATAGTTTTGGGAGAACTAGCCCGAGCAATCAGGCAAGAGAAAGAAATAAAGGACATCCAGATTGAAAAGGACAAAGACAAACTGTCCTTGTTTGCAGATGACATGATCTTATTTATAGAAAAACCTATAGACTACCAAAACACTCTAAACACTGATTAACAATTTCAGTAATTTTGCAGTATACAAAATCAACACCCCAAAATCAGTAGCATTTTTATACTCCAGTAATGAACTAGTAGAAAATGAAATCAAGAAAGCAAGCTTATTTACAATAGTTGCCCCCCAAATAAAATACCTAGGAATCAATTTTACCAAGGAGGTGAAAGGTCTCTACACTGAGAACTACAAAACACTACTGAAAGAAATTAAAGAGTACATGAAAAGGTATAAAGACATACCATGTTCTTGGATGGGAAGAATTAACATCATGAAAATGTCCATACTACCCAAGCCCTCTACAGATTCAATGCAATCCCCATCAAAATACCAGTGACATTCATCACTAAAATAGAAGAACTCATAAAATTCATATGGAGCAATAAAAGACCCTGAATAGCCAAAGGACTCCTAAGCAATAAATAAATAAAGCTGGAAGCATTACACTACTTGTCTTCAAGCTATATTACAAAGCTATAGTAACCAAAACATCACAGTACTGGCATAAAAACAAATACTCGGATCAATGGAACAGGATAGAAATCCCAGGAATCAACCCACATATTTACAGACAACTGATATTTTACAAAAACAACAAAGAACATACATTAGGGAAAAGACTACCTCTTCAATAAATGGTGCTGGGAAAATTGGACATCCATATGCAGAAGAATGAAACTGGACCTGTATCTCTCCATATACCAAAATCAATTAAAAATGGTTTAAAGACTTAAATATAAGACCCCAAACCATAAAATTTCTAAGGGAAAACACTTCAGGAAGTAGGACTGGGAGAAGACTTTATGAATAAGACCCCAGAAGCACAAGCAACATAATAAAAAATAAACAAATGGGATTATATCAAACTGAAAAGCATTTGCACATTAAAGAAACAATCAACAGAGTGGAAAGACAACCTACTAAATGGGAGAAAATATTTGCAAACTATACATCTGACAAGAGATTAATATCCAGAATATACAAAGAATCTAAACAACAATACAGTTGAAAAACCTCAAATAATCCAATTAAAAAATGGGCAAAGGAGATTAACAGACTTTTTTCAAATGAAGACATACAAATGGCCAACAGGTACATGCAGAAATGCTCAACATCACTTGTGATCGGAGAAATTCAAATCAAAACCACATTTAGAAATCATCTTACCACAGTTAGAATGGCCATTATGTAAAAAAAACCCGATAATAAAAAATGCTGGTGAGGATGCTGGGAAAGGGGAAATCTTCTACACTGTTGGTAGGACTGTAAATTAGCACAGCCATTATGGAAAAGAGTATGGAGGTTCCTCAGACAACTACAGATAGAGCTACCATATGATCCAGTAATCCCATAATTGGATATATATCCAAAGGAATGGAAATTATTGTCAAGGATACCTGCACTCCCATGTTCACTGCAGCTCTATTTACAATAGCCAAAATATGGAACCAACCATCGATGGATGACTGGATAAGTATCCATCAGTGGATGACTAGATAAGGAAAATGTCATATATATATACACAATGGGATACTACCCAGCCATAAAAAGAATGAAATTCTGCTATTTGTAGCAACATGGATGAGTCTGGAGAAAATTATGTTAAATGAAATAAGCCAGGCAAGGATAGAGAAATATCACATGTTCTCACTCATAACTGGGTACTAAGAAAGAAAGAAAGAAAAAGAAAGAAAAAAGAAAGAAAGACAGACAAAGAAGGAAGGAAGGAAGGAAGGAGAGAGAGAGAGAGAGAGAGAGAGAGAGAGAGCAAAGATCACAATAATATGTTGAACTTTCAGGAGAGAATAAACCTAAGGATACTAGAGATTGTAGGGGAGGAAGGGAGATGATTTGGGGAATGATAGATCAGGTAAAGGACATAAAAGAAAATCACAATTTGTAACAATAAATATGCTAATAAATA
>NW_007749207.1:3447-5261 GCF_000696425.1 Galeopterus variegatus | reverse complement strand
GGATTCTTTTTTGTTATTAATACAGAAGTAATCGTGTTGCCTAAGGTGTTACATACAGATCAGTACTCATATCCAGTGGCAGAAATACGTTCTTGTTTCTTGAGAGGGATGTGTTCTAAATGTCTCTCCTCTGTTAAAATTGTGAACTGCTAACAGGAGTCTGACTGACTTGTGATAGTAGAATATTTTAGAATTGTCTAACGAATAGAAGATATTTCTGTTACAACATCTCAGTCTCTGTTGTCTATGGATCCAGAAAGGTGGTAAATACAAGATTTTTAAGATGTAGAAGGTAGAGACATCTCTTCCACCTGCTAAAAGTACCATCTCTCTCATCTTGAAATCATTCAAGCCTCTGATTGTGATTGGTCATTAAGACTTGAAGGGGCTTCCTAATCAAAGGAAGAATCACTGGACATCTGGAAGGAAGTCAGTCAAGCAGAGTGTTAGTTTGCTAGGGCTGGTATGACAAAGTACCACACCCTGGGTAGCTTAAATAGCAGAAATTTATTCTTCACAGTTCTGGAGGCTAGAAGTACAACATCAAGGTGTTGGCAAGGTTGGTTTCCTCTGAGGCCTCATTCCTTGGCTTGTAGATGTCCACAGTCTCCCTGTGTCTTCACGTGGTCCTCCCTCTCTGCATGTCTGTCCGTATCCCAATCTCCTCTTCTTATAAGGACACCAGTCACATCGGATTAGGGCCACCCATATGACCTTATTTTACCTTAATTACCTCTTTAAAGGCCCTATCTCCAAATACGGTCACACTCTGAAATACTGGGGTTAGAACTTGGACTATGAATTTTGGAGGGACACAATTCAGTTTGTAACAGAGAGAAGTACACATGAGTCTTTTCTGAGGAGGTGTTCACTTCGTCATACACTAATATCCTATATCCAGAGTCTTATTCACTTCTTCTGTCACTACTGCCCAGTGAGTTCCCTTTTTCTGCTGTTGCTTTTGAGTCTGTCTCTACATCACCTTTGTGATAGGCATGCATCACAGAGAGCGGCAGTGGCATCTGTTAGACCAGCATTGCACACACACACATGTGCGCACACACACATGCACACACACACACATACATGCACATCCCGTTTGCTGACTTGTACCTCTCTGTTTTGCTTGTTTGCATCAAGCTCCCAAGGTCGCAGGCCAAGAGAGCCTCTTGTCACCATGGCTGTCAGCTGGATTTAATGGACCACGAGTTCTAATTGCTCAGTCAGGCCAATGCTAGTTATCTGAACCAAGAGAAGATCCATGTGATTTCACAAGAAACTTGCCATTTGGGATTTTGTTTATTTATTTATTTTTTTGATTTCATACTCAGAAGTAGCCAAACCACATCTANTTGGGTTATTCAACCAATATTGCCTTTTACAGAAAATTATTAGAATGGATAGATGTTTGAATCTGAGCTTCTTTTGTCATTGTTTATAATGGGAACAGAAGGAAATTTACATCCTCTGTTGGTCCAGTTGATCAGCTTTTCATTTGTTATGCACACAATTTTTTAAATAATGCCGTTAAATCTTTCAAACAGTCTAGTCTCACAGAATTTATGTAGACATATTTTGCTATTAAGGAGACTGCTGTTGTTTAGTACTTTACACATGTTGTTTACATCTTCCCTAAGAGAGAAAAACGATGCCCAGTAATGAAATCCTATTGCACAATAGATTTTAGTAGGAAAAAAATGTTGTTTTCAGTTGACTTGCTTATATTTGTAAATGCTTTGTAATTCTTTCAAGAGGATTCTTTTTTGTTATTAATACAGAAGTAATCGTGTTGCCTAAGGTGTTACATACAGATC
>NW_007749207.1:0-1940 GCF_000696425.1 Galeopterus variegatus | reverse complement strand
GGATTTTGTTTATTTATTTATTTTTTTGATTTCATACTCAGAAGTAGCCAAACCACATCTAATTTTATTTTCTTAGTATCATAACATTTTTGGAACTTGGATAGAAAATTCCTGGTTTGCTATTTTACTTCATCAACAAAGAAGGCTAGCATGAAACCAAACTCACAGAACTTTGTGATTTTTAAATACAATAAAAGTCATATCTATTTCACTGAGAAATAGGAAATCCACATGCTTCAAGTAGCTACTTGGACAAGTACCAACTCCCTGCTCCTGAGAGTCTTTGCTGTATTTTGTCCCCACCACATTGGTTTGTTTTACTTCTTTACTGAAATGGAAGTCACATAACCAGGAAGCTCTCCAGCAGAAGTTCAAATTCTGCCTTGTTTAACAGAGGTGGCCTTGAGACTCTCCAGGCTTCTTTTATTTACGTGGAGTGATAGTAGGGTCTGGAAAGTAGCAATCCCAAAGCTTAAGAACAAAGAATCGGTTTCACTTGGTGACCTAAGCTGCCTCCTGCTGAGGAGTGGGATCACCCAGAGAGCTGTGAGCATCCCCAGCTATTCTCATGCTGAAGCAAAAAAGCCTGCTATGCACCAGAAAACCTAGCCGCTTCCCAATTCTGGTTCCAAAGTGGCATTTTCACTGTTTTCTTGTACTGCAGCAGCAGGCACTGGAGCCCGTGGGCCTGGCCACAGCTCACCTGACTGCCAGCATCATGTGACAGCACTGCAGACACAGCCAACATGTGAACAATCACAAGAGAGGCAGCTTTGTAGCTGCTTCTTCCCCTGGTCTTTCATTTGTCCACTTTAATCATTGCTGCTGCTTAACCTGAACAGGTTGTTACACTAAATATGAGCATGATCAGTGGCAGAAAACAGTTGACAGATTTATGTGAACTTGAAATACTACTTTTACAGTCCATTGTACAGGGCTCTAGAGTATAGACACGTCAGGCTATGAAGAACTGTAAAGACCCAAGGGGCTTACTAACCATTGGAGAAAAATGATCAGAGGCAGCCCTTTATTTCGTGTGATTCTGGTGTACTTGCAGTGTTTCTAGAGTCAGGCAAGAGTGGAACACCTTCTTATGCCTAGGCCTAAGTTGTGTTGGGTCTTATTTAAAGGAATGGGTTCCCAGGCTGGGGAGAGAAGCTGCAGAACGGATTCGTGTGGAGCTTGCCAATTGCTGAGCTAAAGTGCTAGTCATGGGTCAATAGGGGGTGGGATCATGAATTGACCCTGCAAGTAGAGGGACAATCAGACCCTCACTGAGGGAGCTGATCATCTATGTAATACAACAACAACAAAAAGATAGTCNATAGGGGGTGGGATCATGAATTGACCCTGCAAGTAGAGGGACAATCAGACCCTCACTGAGGGAGCTGATCATCTATGTAATACAACAACAACAAAAAGATAGTCGACTTTAAGTATTTTAAGAATTGAAACCCACATTTTCTAAAAGGTTTATATAAATAAAGCACATGTTTATACTTGGACATGAAAATAAGTTCTATGATATTTGACAAATAAGTTAAAAAAAAACCCAAAGTCATTAGGTTAAATGGTTTTTATTTTTGACTCTACAAAGCGTACCAATTCATCTGCTGATTTCTTCCTTAGAAGAAAATATTTCGAAAATTTTGAACTCGTCTATTTTTTAAAGGATCAACATAGAGAGACAATGTTCTTACCCACACTTTTACCAAGAAAAATACAGAAACATTTGGCTGGACTTTTTTACCTACCCTCAACAGAGGACAGAAGCACAATATTGAATTAACCCATAATAAAGGGAGTCTTGGAGGGGTGCGTTAGCATAGAATAATTATTTAAATGCATGCAAGAACCTAGAAAATTCTAATAATAACACGATGTCTGAATATTTGAATGGATTATGAATTTTAATTTTAATCATTTCACAATTAAGTCTT
>NW_007749206.1:10563-11145 GCF_000696425.1 Galeopterus variegatus | reverse complement strand
CAATGAGGGCTAAGATTAAACTATTGTTTAAGGAATGCACTATAACATGTTTTTCTGCATTCAAATGTTATACTGATTATTGATAAATTCATTTTATAAACGTCTTAGTAAATATTTTGTTTATTAACAGGTGCCCAGGTGACAAATGACTGAAATGATTGTGTTAAGAACTTCTGCAGAAGTGAAGATGATCACACAGAGACCCTGAGACTTCTCTTGCTTATTCACACTCAGCTAATTTATCACGCTTGAATAACCAGTTCGATATAGTGGATTACATCCTCCTCTTTCAAAACTCCCCTGTTCATTTCCATAAGTTTTTAAGTTAAATAGTAGATTGAATTGAAAAGTATGTGGGCCGGCCCGGTGGCGCACTGGATAGTGCGCCGCTTGGGAAGNGAAGATGATCACACAGAGACCCTGAGACTTCTCTTGCTTATTCACACTCAGCTAATTTATCACGCTTGAATAACCAGTTCGATATAGTGGATTACATCCTCCTCTTTCAAAACTCCCCTGTTCATTTCCATAAGTTTTTAAGTTATTTCCTTTTAATGCTCCTCTCTACTCTGTCAATGAACA
>NW_007749206.1:0-9577 GCF_000696425.1 Galeopterus variegatus | reverse complement strand
ACTTCTGCAGAAGTGAAGATGATCACACAGAGACCCTGAGACTTCTCTTGCTTATTCACACTCAGCTAATTTATCGCCCTTGAATATAGTGGATTACATCCTCCTCTTTCAAAACTCCCCTTTTCATTTCCGTAAGTTTTTAAGTTAAATAGTAGATTGAATTGAAAAGTATGTTCTTCTTTCTCCTGCACTCCAGCCACTTCCTGTGGGGCAGGAAGTGTGCATGTCCCTCATGATAACTCCTAGCCTCTGTGCTGCTTCTTTCTTCAGTTGGCTGTGGCTGCTTTGCTCCTATGCAGGCCCAGGGGAGTCCTTCCAGTGGTGTCTATGGCCTGTGGGTTGGAGTGGTACACTCCAAAGCTCTCTTCTCCCTACAGATTCCAAACAGGTTTATGTGAAGTGTGCCACTGTGGCTTTTTCCAGCTTCAATCTGTGTGCAGCAGCCACTCCTCACCCCTTACCTGGGTGGTTCAGAACAATAGGTGCCATCCCTGCACCTTCTCACTGTGGCTGCTCACACCTTCGTATAGTCCATGGGTCTCTCTTCCTCTTCCTCCAGCTCCAGCAGACTCGGTTTGACACTCTTCACTTTTTAATAATTGTGAATTGGTTATTTGTGGGGACGAGCAACACTGGAAATCATCTATTCTGCCATCTTGTTGACATTACTTTATTTTGTAGCATTTTTTTCTGTCTCTGTTTAGTTTGTTCTTAGTTCCTATAAATGGGAGCAATGATTTAACATAGGATTTTACCAGATAACACATTATCGAAAAACAACTACACTATTCATTTCTAAATTTTTACTTATGCACAGAAATATATATCATTATTTGGGCATACTGGAAATATATATGAATGTATGCATTTCATTGGGCAACTGGCTCCTTTTATTCAATGTTGTGTTTTGTAAACCCATCCCATCCATACTGACAAATGAAGATGTTAATTTAATTCTAAGTATGCTCTGCATAGCAGGCTATAGTATGACTATATGAATTTTATGTGTCCATTCACTCATGGGTGTCATTGATGATACATTCAACTCTTTTATCACAAGCAATGCTTCAATGACATCTATATACATGTTGCCTTTATAATTCTCAATTTTTCTTAGAAGTCAAATACTTGGCTCATCTCTCTTGGTTTCTTTCTTTTCCAAAATCTCATTTCTTTAATTTTTCACAGACTTGTAGCTCTCTGCTGCCTTCAAGCAAATATTGTTTAAGATGTTGTCAAATATTTTCAGTTATTCGCAATGAGATGAAGTTTGGAAAATTACCTTATCCATCTAGAATCTCCTTTACTCTTTACACTGATGATACTTTCTCATACTACATGTTTTATTATGTAACTAACTATCTTGCTCCCTCTAAATTTTCTTAGCACACAGTGGTAATATTAGACATAATAGATGTGGCAAATGGGCTCACAAAAACTTCATTTATTCACCCTGACCAAGTCTTGGGAGATACAGCAGAGCATTAGTATCCAAGAAATTCTGGAGTGATCAGTCTTGCCACAGATCACTTTACCTATGATGATCTCATTCTTTCTTTCTTTCTCAAACACAGTCCCAGGCTTCTTCCAAACTGAAAGTATGTAGGTCACAGTTGCTCAACCTCTGATATCTATTTACTTTTTTTGCTTGAGGTATTTACTTTCTCTACAATACCTTACTGACCTGTGCACATTCTCCTGAATTTACTGTAAGAAGTTATTTTTCTCTCAACTTGAACTGATACATTTTCCTCTTTTAATATGATAGATGTCTCTTCTGATCAATACTACCCAATATCTCACTATTATTTTCCCCATAACTCTTACATGTCTCTTTCAGAGCAGTTAGCACAACTTATAATGGTATTTTTGTTCTACTTTTTGTTCTCTCCTCTAGAATGCAAATTGCATGAAGGCAAGAATCGTGTCTGTCTGGAAATGCCATTGTATCTCTAGTATTTAACACATCTACTGCAAAGAAGATTCTCAGTAAATATTTCTCAAATTGCTGAAGAATTGGGTCATTTTCATGTGTCAGCGTTGCAGTTTTAAAAATAGATTTTCTATGTCAAAAAATTAAATTAAAGCTGAAAAGCTCTTTTTAAGTAACTACTATGTACCAAATGCTTTACTTCAAGTATTTTATTTATTTCTTATAGAACCATATGATATAGGTAAATGATCCCCATTTTATAGATGAGGAAATTAAGATACATGAAAATTAAATAAATTCCTTAAAGTTTAGCAGCTAATGGCAGAGCTGAACTTTAATTCCATATCCATCTGATTCTGAACTCAGACCTGTCTGCCACACCACACTCTCCTAGGGTAAGCACTTTGATTTATAGATAGGTTCAGATAATCTTCATAAACCCTGCAATTAAAATTCTTTGAACTCTAGTGTGCCTCTCTGCCCCCTTTCTCCACCCACTGGAATGCATGTGCAGGAAACAACTGATTCCTATCGTAAGTACTGCATTCACATTATTTGTGCTTCAATTTCCTTTTCACGAAACTGTCTGGAATTATGATTATATATAGTTTTGTTTAAAGACATCTCATCTCCATAAATCTTAGAGCTGAATTATTAGGGTACAATCGATTTGTAGATGTCATTTTTAATACATATAAAACCAATGTTTTCCCGGATGTCTGAGTCATTGAAATTGAGTGGAGTACCTATTTCTATTATTTGGAGAAAGAACGTATGGTGTAAAGAAAAGTAACCATGGCATACAGTAACAGGATGGGACCTAAGCAGTTGTAGAGCCAACATGTTTAAGACTCAGAAGTTGAACTTAAAGTCCAGAGAGGTTAAATAATTGGCACAATGCTAAGCTAATCCCTTTATAACATATATATTACGTACGAGTTACCTTGCTTACTAGTGGCATAGCTGGAAGCCTGCTAATCACTTTATAACACACATACCATTTATTAGTTTCTGTTTTCCAGGTGAAGATTTCATAAATAATAAATTCTGATGTTTTATCCTAAGAGTTTAATGACTTCTTTTTCCTTTAGTTCCAATGTGCATATTCTCATTAGGTGTTTAGTTCTATAACTCTTACCCTTTCAGTACAAAATTTATTAGTTACACTAATTGGGCAATAAATTATTACTCTAAGGCTAGATCTTGTTCATTGCAGTAGGTATGTAAAAAGGAAACCCCATATAAACTTATTGAGCTTGTATATGAGTCTGGATGTGAGATTTACACAGCCCCAAAATCTTAAGAACAGCCAAACTTGGTGGTTTCAAATTTGCTCTAACATTATGCATGAATTCAACAAAACCTGTACAGAGCATCTACCATGGTGCACCAATTTACTCATGTAAAGATGAATAATTTATATTCCTTGAGTAAGTATGAAAAAAGATAGACTATTAAAATATTATGAAATAATGTATATGGTGAGAACATCCTGGAAAAGTACAGACCAAATGACATGGAGTATTCTGATTAAATTCACTTCTTGCAGTAGGCACAAGTTACCTGGATGGTTCACCTACCTATAATGGAGCACAACATAGTAGTAAAAATGAATGAGAAAGATCTCAATAGACTGGTATTTTGTACAAGGTGCACAAGAATATATACAGAGTGTTATCTTTTATAATAAAGGCAGTGGAAAAAATAATGTGTTTACATGTTTATTTGTTTTTAAAAATAAGTACAAGTTCAAATAAGGAAAAAAACTAATAAAAATCCATATCTATTGGAGGAAGAAAAGACCAAAAGCTTTTTTTCATTTTATTTTTAAATATATCATTTTCATAAAGAATGAAACCTGAATATTTCTCTGGTGTCATTGTTGCCCATAGAATTTTTTCCTTAGTATACTGGTAATCATATACAAAAATACATGGCTTTGTGCATTTGTAGACCTGTATAATTCCTATACCATAGATATATCATTTTCATAAAGAATGAAACCTGAATATTTCTCTGGTGTCATTGTTGCCCATAGAACTTTTTCCTTAGTATACTGGTAATCATATACAAAAATACATGGTTTTGTGCATTTGTAGACCTGTATAATTCCTATACCATAGATCTGGCATCTTCTCATTCTGCATTTCAGTGTGTATTCTTCATGAGCATTTATTATAGTAGCCACCTCATCTCTACTACTGTATGTCATAAATGGTTACGTTCAGAAGGGATGATGATCTATAAAGGTGAAATTAAGGGACAAAAAATTTAAAAATATTTGCCAATAACCTCTGAAAATTTTAAATGTACAAATTCTATGACCCAGCAATTTTGCTCAATATCTACCTTAGAACAACATTCACATGTACACAAGGAGGCATGTTATAAGAATGTTCACAGCAGCACTGTTTGCAATAATGGATCATTGGAAATATCTACATTTCCAGAAATAGAGAAATAGATAAAATCAACTAAAATCAAATATGTACTATAAAAGGCTATGTAGCAACTTACCAGAAGATGGCTGACTAGAGGTGCCAGGGCATAATACTCCCACGGAAGAAGATCGACATGGGCCCACTGTCATCACCACCAGTCTCAGGAGCCATTGTCCAGTCCCAGAACCATCACCTATTGTGGACAGCTCCCTACAGAGCAGCAGTCCTGTGGGCTGTCCATCACTGTGGCAGTGAGCTCCACTGCAAGGGAGGTGGCTGCAACCACCACCACCATTGCCAGTGCTGTGAATTCACCCCACTGCAGACATGAGGGAGATGGCTGCAGCCATCAACACTGCTGCTGCCACCACAAGATAACCCCACCACTACCAAGTACACTGCCAAGGACTATCACAGACAGGAGGGAGATACCACAGCTGCCAGCACCACAACTGCTCCCACGAGGTGACTCAGCTGCTGTGGACAATGCAGATGTGATGGAGGCTGTTGCAGGCACTGGTGGACTGCCACCCCCATGAGGTAACCCTGCTGTTGCCAAGGACACCAGAGATGCCAAGAAGGCAGTTGCAGCCACTAACGACAACGAGGTGACTCAGCTGCTGTGGACAATGCAGATGTGATGGAGGCTGTTGCAGGCACTGGTGCACTGCCACCCCCATGAGGTAACCCTGCTGTTGCCAAGGACACCAGAGATGCCAAGAAGGCAGTTGCAGCCACTAACGACGTAACCCCATTGCCACGGCAGACGCCACAGCTGTGTGAGCCACTGATTTGGACACTGAAGCAAACTGGGCATCTGCTGCAACTGCCACTGCTGCAGTCACCACCACCACTGGCACCACCATCGTCATGCAGCCAACATCATTGAGTGAGCACCACCGGAGGCATGGCTGCCATGTAGGCAGCCCACCAAAGCCACCTCCACAACCACTGCCACTGCAAGGGTGGCCTACTACCACAACAGCAGCCACAGTAGCCACTGTCACTGTGCAGGTGGACCACTGACCACTCAATTGCATTGACACATGAGGGTCACCAGCAGAATCCCATGAAAGAGTAACAGAAGAAGCAACTGCTCTACCAGATGACTAGACATCAACATACAGATGCTAGAAATATGGAAAAACAACAAAATATGAGTCCACCAAAGGAATACAATAACTATCAAGTACAAGAACCATAGAGCAGGAAATCTTTGAAATGACTTAAAAGGAATTCCAAGTAAAAATCTCAAGGAAACTCAATGACATACAAGAAGATGCAGTTAGATGGCACAAACTGAGCAAAACTACCCAGGATATGAGGGAAGAAATTTACAAAGAGATAACTACTTCAAAAAGAATGTAGCAGAACACATGGAACTGAAGGAGTCATCTAACAAAATAAAAAACACAACTGAGAGCTAAAGCAGCAGACTAAAGCAAACAGAAGAAAGAATTTCTGACCTTGAAGACAGCCTCTTCAAATAACTAAAATGGACAAAAAAAGAAAAAAGAATTTTAAAAATGAAGAAAATTTAAAAGAGATAGCAGACCATCTTAAGCATACAAACATCTAAATCATGGGTGTTCCAGAAGAAAAGAAAAAAGGTATTGAGAAAAGAAAAGTCATTGAGGAGAAAAAAGAAGTCACTAAGAAGCTATTCAACAAAATAATAGTGAAAAACTTTCCAGGTATAGGAAAAGACACGGACCTTCATATCCAGGAGGCTCAAAGATCCCTCAACAGATTCAATCCAAAAAAGTATTCTCCAAGGTACATTATAGTCAAATGGGAAAAACTCAAAGACAAAGACAGAGTCCTAAAAACAGCAAAAGAAAAGTGTCAAGTCACCCATTAGGGATTCCACATCAGACTAACAGCAGACTTCTCAACAGAAACTCCATAAGCCAGAAGAGAATGGGATGATATATTGAAAATGTGAAAAGAAAAAAAACTGTCAGCCAAGAAAACTAGCCCCAGCAAGGCTGTCATTCAGAAATAAGGAAGAAATAGTGTATTCCCCAGACAAATAAAAACTATGCCAAGTCATGACCACATGATCAGCCCTATAAGAAATCTGCAAGGGAGTCCTGAATCTGGAATCAAAAAAAATGATAATCACTAAAACGAATGCACAGGAAAGAACTAAACCCCCTGGTAGAACAAGAATATAACCAAGAAAAAGAAAGAAACTGTATTTTGCCACCCCTAAAAACCAACAAACACCAAAGACAAACAATAGAAGGGAAAGAACAGAAAAAAAGATATTTAAAACATCCAAATGAAAATTAATAAAATGCCAGGAGTAAGACAATACCTTTCAGTAACAACTCTAAATGTAAATGGATTAAATTCTCTACTCAAAAGACATGGACTGGTGGATAGAACCAACTACATGCTGTCTACAAAAGACTCACCTCACCTGAAAAGACACACACAGACTAAGAGTGAAGGGATGGAAAAAGATAAACTATGCAAAAGGAAATCAAAAAGGAGCAGGAGTAGTTATTCCTATGTCAGATAAAAAACCAAAAACTATAAAAAGAGACAAAGAAAGCCACTATATAATCATAAAGGGATCTATCCAACAAGAAGATTTAACAATCATAAATATGTATGCACCAAGATATATAAAGCAAACACTTTAGACCTAAAGAAAGAGATAGACCCCAATATGATAAATGTTGGGGAACTGAACACCACTCTTTTAACACTGGGCAGACCATCTAGGCAATAAATCAACAAAGAAACACAGGATTTAAACCACACATTAGACCAACTGGACTAGGCAGATACCTACAGAACATTTCATCCAACACCTACCAAATAGACATCCTTATCTGTACATGCAAATTCTCCAGGACAGGCCATGTTAAGTCACAAATCAAGCCTCAGCAAAGTTTTAAAAATTGAAATCATTTCAAGTATCTTCTCAGACACAACAGATTAAAAGTAGAAATCAATAAAAAGCAAAACTCTGGAAACTATACAAACACATGGAAATTAAACAACATGCTACTGAACAACCTATGGGTCCAAGAAGAAATTAAACAGGAAATCAAAAAATGTCTCAAAACTAATGAAAATAAGGACACATCATAACAAACCTTTGGAATGCTACAAAAGCAGTACTAAAAGGGAAGGTTATTGCAATAAAGGCTTACATCAAAAGAAATGAAAGATTTCAAATAAACAATGTAATGTTTTACCTCAAAGATCTACAAAAGAGCAATCCAACTCCAAAATTAGGAGACAGAAAGAAATAATTAAGATCAAAGAAGAACTAAATGAAATAGAGCCCCCAAAAATGATATAAAAAATCAATGAAACAAAAAGTTGGTTTTCTGAGAAGGTAAACAAAATAGACAAACTATTAGCCAGGCTAATGAAAAAAGAACAGAGAAGATACAAACACCAAAAATTAAAATGAAAAAGGAGACATTATAACTGATACCACAGAAATACAAAGTATCACTACAGACTATTATACAAAACTATATGCCAACAAATTTGAAACCTGGAGGAAATGATAAATTGCTAGAACCATACAAACTTCCAAGACTGAACCAAGAAGACATAGAAAGCCTGAACAGAACAATAACAATGATATTGAAGCAGTAATCAGCAGTATCCCAAGAAAGAAAAGCACAAGACTGGGTGGCCTTACTGCTGAATTCTACCAAACCTTTAAAGAGGAATTAATACTGATATCTTCAAACTGTTCCAAAATTTGAAGCAGAATCCATTCTCCCAAACTCATTCTATGAGGACAGCATCACCATGATAGCAAAACCTGACAAAGATACACCAAAAAAAGAAAACTGCAGGCCAATATATCTTATGAACATAGATGCAAAAAAAAAAAAAAAAAAAAAAAAAAAAAACCCTCAGTAATGTATTAACAAAACAAAATACAGCAACACGTTCAAAAAAAACTATACACCATGACCAAGTGGGATTCATCCCAGGGATGCAAGAATGGTTCAACATATGCAAGCCAATAAATGTGATACATCACATCAACAAAATCAAGGACAAAAACTATATGATCACCTCAATAGATACAGAAAAAGCATTTGACAAAATTCAATGTCCATCCATGATAAAGTATCTCAGAAAATTAGGTATAGAAGGAAAGTATCTCAAAACAATAAAAGACATACACAGTAAACCCACCGCCAATATCATCCTGAATGGGCAAATGCTGAAAGCTTTTCCCTTAAGAACAAGAATAAGACAAGGATGCCCACTCTCACCTTTCCGTTTAACATAGTATTGGAAGTACTAGCCAGAGCAATCAGGGAAAAGAAATAATGGGTGTTCAAACTGGAAAAGCTGAAGTCAAATTGTCCCTGTTTGCAGATGACATTATCCTATATATAGAAAAGCCTAAAGACTCTACAGAAAAACTCTTAGAGTGGAAGGAGACAGAATCAACGTGCAAAAATCAGTGGTATTTTAATATTCCAGCAATGAACTAGCAGAAAAAGAAATCAAGAAAGTTAACCCATTTATAATGGCCACCAAAAAAGTAAAATACCAAAGAATAAATTTAACCAATGAGGTGAAAGATCTCTACAATGAGAACTAAAAATCACTGTTGAAAACAATTGAAAAGGATATAAAAAGATGGAAAGATATTCCATGTTCTTGGATTGGAAGACTTAACATTGTGAAAATATCTGTACTACTGAAAGCTATCTGCAGATCCAATGCAATCCCCATCAGAACACCAATAACATTCTTCACAAAGATAGAAAAAACATTCCTAACATTCATATGGGAAAAAAAAAAAAAAAAAAAACCTCAGACAGCCAAAGCAATCCTGAGCAAAAATAAATAAATAAATAAAGCCAGACGTATAACACTACCTGACTTCAAATTATACTACAAAGCTTTAGTAACCAAAACATCATGGCACGGGCATGAAAATTGACAATGAGACCGGTGTAACAGATTAGAGAACCCAGAAATCAACCCACATACTTACAGCCAACTGGTATTCAAAAAAGGCACCAAGAAGATACACTGGAGAAAAGCCTGCCTCTTTAATAAATGGTGCTGGGAAAACTGGGCATCCATATGTAGAAGAATGAAACTAGACTCATGCCTCTCACCATATACCAAAATCAACTCAAAATGGATTAAAGACTGAAATACAGAACCTTAAAATACAAAACTCCTAAAGAAAAACATAGGG
>NW_007749205.1:20432-20912 GCF_000696425.1 Galeopterus variegatus | reverse complement strand
TCCTCTCCAGGCTGGGAGCTCCTGGAGGGCAGGGTCCACATGGGTCTTTCTCACAGCAGCAGCCAAGCACCCAGGCCTGACATGGCCCCAGGAACAAGGCGCTCAGGGCTGAGTTACTGAAGGAATCAGTGAGAGGGTTTTGCGAGGATCGCAGCTTCTCACCTTCAGGTGTCTATCACAGTTCAGCTCAGATCGTGGACTTGGAGGCTAATACTAGTAGCACACATCTGACTGGTGGCAAGAGAGTGATAAGAGTGGCCTCTGGTGGCTCCTCCCTGGCCCCAGTCCAGCAGAGCACGGTGGCTAATCCTATGGCTACTCTCAAGGAAGAAAAACCACAGAACATTTCCCTGCTTGACCTCTGGTATCAGCTCCCCAGGTCCTGGGGTGAAGTAGGAGGATCTGCAGGATCCAGGGGTGTTGAGAGGGGCCTCAGACACTGCCCTTGGCCCCTGCAGCTGGCACTGGCCCTGGGGTCCA
>NW_007749205.1:19185-19474 GCF_000696425.1 Galeopterus variegatus | reverse complement strand
GGGGTCTACTCACCCCAGAGAGAGGGAACAAGCCTTAGTCCCAACCAGGACATGTGAGTGGTTGACCTGCTTTCAGTTCATCCACCCACACGTGGGCAGGGGCTCTGAGAAAATCCCCTTCCATGCCGACACGGGGTGGTCAGGTGGGTGAGGTGCGGTCTGCAAGGGAAGCGTCATGTCCCTAACTGGGTCAAATATGAAGCTCTGTAATGAAAGGAGTGCAGTGTCCTGACCCCAAGGATACTGGGACCGCCACAGTGGATGTTACTAGTAAAAACAACCCACACAA
>NW_007749205.1:18217-19175 GCF_000696425.1 Galeopterus variegatus | reverse complement strand
CTAGGGCATGGATGGCATTTCCCATCCACAGCCTCTCTCCTTGGGGTCTACTCACCCCAGACAGAGGGAACAAGCCTTAGTCCCAACCAGGACATGTGAGTGGGAGACCTGCTTTCAGGTCATCCACCCACATGTGGGCAGGAAAGAAGCTAAATCATGTCACCTCAAACATCCAACAAACATTGAAGAAGAAAAATAAAAAGGGAAGAAAGGGACAAATGATGTTTAAAACATCTAAGCAAAAAGCAATACAAAGACAAGGGTAAAGCACACTTATTAATAACAACCCTAAATGCAAATGGATTAAACTCCCTATTCAAAAGATACATACTGACCGATTGGATGAAGAAGCTAGACACGACTATATGCTGTCTGCAAGAGACCCCCCTTACCTATACCTATAAAGACAAACACAGTCTAACCGCAAAGGGGTGTCAAAAGATATACCATGCAAATGGAAACCAAAAACATGCACAGGTAGTTATTCCTATATTGGATAAAATAGACTTCAAACCAAAAACCATGAAAAGAGACAAAAAGGCCATAAAGGGATCTATCCAGTTAGAGGACATAACAATCATAAGTGTGTATGCACCCAACAGTGGAGCACCTAGATATGTAAAGCAAACACCCTGAGATCTAAAAAAAAAAAAAAGAGATAGACCCAAAAATGATAATAGTGGGTGACCTGAACACCCCTCTCTCAGCATTAAACAGATCGCTCAGGCTATAAATCAACAGAGAAACACAGGATTTAAACTATATTTTAGAACAACTGGATCTGGCAGACATCTACAAAACATTTCATCCAAAAACTAGAGAATGTACGTTCTTCTCATCAGCACATGGAACATTCTCCAGGATAGACCACATACTAGGTCACAAACCAAGTCTTCTCAAATTTTAAAAAACTGAAATTATCCCAAGTATCTTTTCAGACCACAATGGATTAAAACTG
>NW_007749205.1:15396-17444 GCF_000696425.1 Galeopterus variegatus | reverse complement strand
AAAAAGACCCTCTCCAAGACATGGTGATAGTCAAACTGGCAAAACTCAAAGACAAAAAGAGAATTCTAAAAGCAGCAAGAAAAAAGAGTCAAGTCATCTATAAGGGAGTCCCCATCAGACTAACAGCAGACTTCTCAACTGAAACTTTACAGGCCAGAAGAAAATGGGATGATATATTCAAAAGACTAAAGGAAAATCATTGCTAGCTGAGAATCTTATATCCACCGTGGTTATTCTTCAGAAATGAGGGAGAAATAATGTATTTCCCAGACAAACAAAAATTATGGGAGTTCACCATCACACAACCAGCCCTGCAAGAAATACTCAAGGGAGTCTTGTATCCAGAATCTGAAAAACACTAATCAATACCATAGATTCACAAGAAAGAGCAAAACTCACTATTAAAACCAAAATGCAAATGAGAAAGAGAAAGAAGCTAAATCATGTCACCTCAAAAATCCAACTAACATTGAAGAAGAAAAATAAAAAGGGAAGAAAGGGACAGATGATGTTTAAAACATCTAAGCAAAAAGCAATACGATGACAAGAGTAAAGCACACTTATTAATAACAACCCTAAATACAAATGATTAAACTCCCTATTCAAAAGACACAGACTGACCGACTGGATGAAGAAGCTAGACACGACTATATGCTGTCTGCAAGAATCCCCCCTTACCTATACCTATAAAGACAAACACAGTCTAAACGTAAAGGGGTGTCAAAAGATATACCATGCAAATGGAATCCAAAAACATGCACAGGTAGTTATTCCTATATTGGATACAATAGACTTCAAACCAAAAACCATAAAAAGAGACCAAAAAAAGGCCATAATGGGATCTATCCAGTTAGAGGACATAACAATCATAAGTATGTATGCACCCAACAGTGGAGCACCTAGATATATAAAGCAAACACTCTTAGACCTAAAAAAAAAAAAAAGAGATAGACCCAAATACGATAATAGTGGGTGACCTGAACACCCCTCTCTCAGCATTAGATCTTTTTTCAGGCAATAAATCAACAGAGAAACACAGGATTTAAACTACATTTTAGAACAATTGGATCTGGCAGACATCTACAGAACATTTCATCCAAAAACTAGAGAATTTACATTCTTCTCATCAGCACATGGAACATTCTCCAGGATAGACCACATACTAGGTCACAAAACAAGTCTTATCAAATTTTAAAAAACTGAAATCATCCCAAGTATCTTTTCAGACCACAATGGATTAAAACTGGAAATCAATAACAGGCAAAATGCCAGAAACCACTCAAGTGCATGGAAACTGAACAACAGACTCCTGAACGACCTATGGATCCAAGAAGAAATTAAAACAGGAAATCAAGGGCCGGCCCGGTGGTGCACTGCTACAGTGCGCCGCTTGGGAGCTTGGCGGCGCTCCCGCCGAGGGTTTCGGATCCCACATACAGACCGGTTCCCGCTCGCTGGCTGAGCAAGGTGCGGGCGCAGCACTGAGGGTTGCGATCCCGTTGCCGGACACGAAAAAAAGAAAAAAAAAGAAAAAAAAGAAAAAAAAGAAAAAAAAGAAAAAAAAGAAAAAAAAGAAAAAAAAGAAAAAAAAGAAAAAAAAGAAAAAAAAGAAAAAAAAGAAAAAAAAGAAAAAAAAGAAAAAAAAGAAAAAAAAGAAAAAAAAGGAAAAAAAGAAAAAAAAAAAAAAAAGGAAATCAAAAAATGTCTTGAAACTAATGAGAATAAAGATACGTCATAGAAAAACCTGCAGGATACTGCAAAAGCAGTACTCAGAGGGAAGTCTATTGCAATAAATGCTTACATCAAAAGAATGGAAAGATCTCAAATAAATGACAGAACACTACACCTTAAAGAACTAGAAAAACAACAACAATGCAATCCCAAAAGTAGACAGAAAGAAATAATCAAGATTAGGGCAGAATTAAATGAAATAGAGACCCAAAAAACAATACAAGAGACCAATGAAACAAAAAGTTGCTTTTTTTGGGAAGATAAACAGACAAACCACTAGCTAGGTTAAAAAAAAAAAAAAGAAGAGAAGACTCAAA
>NW_007749205.1:13977-15225 GCF_000696425.1 Galeopterus variegatus | reverse complement strand
AAAAAAAAAAAAAAAAAAGAGATAGACCCAAATACGATAATAGTGGGTGACCTGAATACCCCTCTCTCAGCATTAAACAGAACTTTTTCAGGCAATAAATCAACAGAGAAACACAGGATTTAAACTACATTTTAGAACAATTGAATCTGGCAGACATCTACAGAACATTTCATCCAAAAACTAGAGAATGTACATTCTTCTCATCAGCACATGGAACATTCTCCAGGATAGAGCCCATACTAGGTCACAAACCAAGTCTTATCAAATTTTAAAAAACTGAAATCATCCCAAGTATCTTTTCAGACCACAATGGATTAAAACTGGAAATCAATAACAGGCAAAATTCCAGAAACCACTCAAGTGCATACAAACTCTGGATGCATACAAACTACCAAGACTGGACCCAGAAGAAAGAGAGAACCAGAACAGACCAATATCAAGCAATGAGACTGAAGCAGTGATCAGAAATCTCCCAACAAAGAAAAGCCCAGGACTGGATGGCTTTACAGCTGAATTCTATCAAACCCTTAACGAAGAATTAATACCACTTCTCTTAAAACTTTTCCCCAAAATTGAAACAGAAGCTATTCTCCAGAACTCATTCTGTGAGGCCAGCATCACCCTGATACCAAACCCAGATAAAGATACAACAAAAAGAAAAGTACCAATATCCTTGATGAACACAGATGCAAAAATCCTCAACAAAATACTAGCAATCAGATTACAGCAAAACATCAAAAAAATTATACACCATGATCAAGTGGTGTATAACAGTAAAGCAGTACTTATTAATAACAACCATAAATGCAAATAGATATAACATCCCAGGGACGCGTAGGTGTACACAAGTAAATAAATGTACACAAGTAAATAAATGTGATATACTACATCAACGAAACCAAGGACAAAACCATACGCTTATCTCAACTGATGCAGAAAAAGCATTCAACAAAATTCAACATCACTTCATGATTAAGACTCAGCAAATTAGGTATAGAAGGAAATTATTTCAATACAATAAAAGCCATTTATGGGGCCGGCCGGGTGGCGCACGGCTACAGTGCGCCACTTGAGAGCGTGGCGGCGCTCCCACCGAGGGTTCGGATCCCACATACAGACTGGTTCCCACTCACTGGCTGAGTGAGGTGCGGGCTCAACACTGAGGGTTGCGATCCGTTGCCAGACACGAAAAAAGACAAAAAGGAAATAAATAAATAAATAAATAAATAAAAATAAAAATAAAAAAAT
>NW_007749205.1:12113-12533 GCF_000696425.1 Galeopterus variegatus | reverse complement strand
ATGGGCCTGGGCAAACACTTTATGAGTAAGACTGCCAAAACACAAGCAACAAAAGAAAAAACAAATAAATGGGATTATATCAAACTAACAAGCTTCTGCACAGCACAGGAAACAATCAACAGAGCAGAAAGACAACCTATGGAATGGGAGGAAATATTTGCACACTATACATCCAATAAGGGATTAATATCCAGAATATACAAAGAACTCAAACAACTATACAGTAAAAAAAAAAAAAAATCCTATGTCCACACAGAATCCTCTGCAGCCCTCTCCTCTCTGTGTTGGTCTCTTCAGGCCCTCTTCTTCCTGACGGCAAAGGTCTCCAGGCTGGCAGCCCTGAATCATTCATTCATGACGAACGAAATCCTACCATTAGCAGAAACATGGACGAGTCTGGAGAAAATTATGTCAAGTGAA
>NW_007749205.1:10510-11148 GCF_000696425.1 Galeopterus variegatus | reverse complement strand
TTAGAAATTACTCTGTAATCTCTGCGTCCAAACTTACCCTCAACTTATACAGATCAGTTAGAGTCAAAACACGTGTTATCATTCCTGATGACCTATAATTCTCAATTAGACTTTCTATTTCAATGGAAACAGTAAGAAAAGAAATAGAAAGGCTCTGGAATCTGTCCTAGGCTATAGACAGTGAAAACTCACAAACAGTGTGTTCCCTCTTATAAATACACAAAACACGGTGTAATTACTTGTAAAATCATTTAATATTTGTTGTTTTAAAACTTATGGTGAATATTTCTGGCTCTCTGCTCTAAAATAGGCCCATGAATCCATAGCAGATATCTCTTGGAAGCCAGTGTTTTCTACCAGAAGAACTACAGTTTTTTCTTTTAAGGATGCAGTTAAGTCTCTTTGAAAAGGATTCCAGGTCCTCTGCCTTTCTGCATTCCAGGCTAAGATTTGGGATTCTGGAGGGATCAAGATAGCAGATGTCCGAAAGGGCTGTCCTGCTCAAGAGACTCACGCCTTCGCAGGCCCCACAGACTCCCACACGGCACACCCGGGGGGCATGCCTGAGAAGGGCACTGGAGCAGCTGGGTGCAGGCCTGCCAGCCTGGAGACCCTCACAGTCAGGAATCGCGCAGAGG
>NW_007749205.1:7814-9601 GCF_000696425.1 Galeopterus variegatus | reverse complement strand
GCTTCTGTGTGCACACATGGGATGGTGCCGACAAACAACGAGGCCTACATGGACAGAGCCAGACACACCACCCCCAAAGGCATTTCGTTGCTTCTACTGGAAAGACAAAGCAAAGTTAAGTTTGAGTACAGAGAAATAAAGTTACGTTTTTGTACTGGGCTTATTAACTGTGAAAGTCCTTATCTGCTAGACTAATCTCAAAACATCCTATTCGTATATTCCATTAGGCACAAC
Organism: Galeopterus variegatus; assembly: GCF_000696425.1. Lineage (NCBI taxonomy): Eukaryota > Metazoa > Chordata > Mammalia > Dermoptera > Cynocephalidae > Galeopterus > Galeopterus variegatus. Next base: position 9,367 of record NW_007749205.1, on the reverse strand, counting down.
AACAACCAAAAAGATAAACAGAGCGCAGCCCCTAATCTAGTGGAGCTCTTGGTCTAACTGAGAGACAATTAAGACAGTGATGTGATCACAGCAATTAAAGATGCATACACTGGGGGTAGGGGAGAAGAGAGAGGAATGCCCAGCTTTTAGGAGGTAGAGAAAGCTTCAGAGATGTGGTGAAAGTCTTGCAAGGCAGAGAGAACTACAGACACCAAATCACAGACACAGGAGTGGCCACGGCAGGTGCTGGGAGCCACCAGACACTTCTGACGGCTGAACCCCCTGCTGCACGACAGACAGCACGTGGAGTGGACAGCAGGGCCAGGGCCAAGCTTCAAAAGGCTCTACCTGCATCGCTAAGGTGTTTGCACTTAATTGCATTCTCTAGTCAATGAGGACAATTCAAGCAAGGAAGAAANGCCGACAACCAACGAGGCCTACATGGACAGAGCCAGACACCCCACCCCCAAAGGCATTTCGTTGCCTCTACTGGAAAGGCATTGACTACCTAGAGAGCAAAGTTAAGTTTGAGTACAGAGAAATAAAGTTACGTTTTTGTACTAGGTTTGTTAACTGTGAAAGTCCTTATCTGCTAGACTAATCTCAAAACATCCTATTCGTATATTCCATTAGGCACAACAACCACCACCAAAAAGATAAACAGAGCGCAGCCCCTAATCTAGTGGAGCTCTTGGTCTAACTGAGAGACAATTAAGACAGTGATGTGATCACAGCAATTAAAGATGCATACACTGGGGGTAGGGGAGAAGAGAGAGGAATGCCCAGCTTTTAGAATGTAGAGAAAGCTTCAGAGATGTGGTGAAAGTTTTGCAAGGCAGAGAGAACTACCGACACCAAATCACAGACACAGGAGTGGCCACGGCAGGTGCTGGGAGCCGCCAGACACTTCTGATGGCTGAACCCCCTGCTGCACGACAGACAGCAGGTGGAGTGGACAGCAGGGCCAGGGCCAACCTTCAAAAGGCTCTACCTGCGTCGCTAAGGTGTTTGCACTTAATTTCTCTAGTCAATGAGGACAATTCAAGCAAGGAAGAAAAGATGATAGCAGTGTGGGGGACCGATGATAAAAGAGCAAAGCGGGAGGCCAGAAACCCATTAAGAGGCAATTTAAATAGTCTAGATAAGAAATAATAAGCTAAGAAAGTAACAGTGAAAATCAGAACAGGCTGAATCAATAGATACCTAAATGGAAATAATGGGACTTGGTCACCAGTTGAATCTTGGGGAAGGAGGCACTTCCTGGTCTGAGTAAATTCACTGGAAAACAGAAGGTTTGCCATGTGTATTGGTTACCTATCTCTGTGCAATGAATTACTCACAACATTTAGCATCTCAAAGCAACAGACATTAACTATCTCAGTTTCTGTGGGTCAGCAATCTAGAAGGGGCTTAGCCAGCTGTTTCCAGCTCAAGGTTTCTCATGAGGTTGCAGCCAGGATGTCAGCTGGGGCTGCATCATCTGATGGCTCAGATGGGGCCGGGGGCTCCAGAGTGGCTGGTGGCTATTTTATTGGACAATGCAGGTTTAGAGC
>NW_007749205.1:6568-7574 GCF_000696425.1 Galeopterus variegatus | reverse complement strand
TTTAGTTTTGTTGCTATTCTTGTGTTCTTGACAGAGGGGACAGAGAGAGAGAGAGAGAGAGAGAAAGAGAAAGAGAGAAAGAGAGAGACACGAGAGCAGCTTGAGTGAAGCAGGCGGGCTGGTGTCTGCCACGGGCGTCCACCCTGCATAGCCATGCTTTCCAACCTGTGATATGGCTCCAAGGACCTTTTGGCTGGTTACCTAGCTCATAGACGTGCGTGAAGGAGCCTGATGACCCAGCCCGGCGTATGAAGAGTTTGTGACCCAGTCTGTGAATGGGCTTGAGGGGTCTGTGAGCTCCAGGCCCAGCCCTAGCTCAACAATCGGCCCAGTTGGCAGGACTACGGGCAGGTAAAAGAACCCAACAGTTAGTGTGGTTGCCTAGTTTACAGCTGGCATCACGAACAGGATTAAGAGAGCTAGACAATTATCGCTGTGAGCAAGATTCCAGACATTAGCCTTGCCCTGGCCAGACACCAGCTTTTCCATATATTTAATAGATCTGCAACATAACCAGCACCATCTTAGACAAGGCCAAGTACAAAATGGCGCCATCCACCTCCTTCCCTCCCCTCCTGCTCTCTCTTACAAAAAGCCTTATGGTTTTGGAGAACATGAAACTTTTGGGGTTTCTGCATGCGCAGAACTCTCCATTCCCATGACCTAACTCAATCCCCACCCCGGAATTACATCACCCAGCTCTTGGCACCAACATAACAATATAAGCTCCCACTGCCCTAGGTTAGCCACTGTCCCCCATTTTCAGGGCAGCCCTGGGCTGTCCCCAACTTGGGCGCAGCCCAGCAGATTCTTTTCCTTTAATAAAGCTTGATCAGTACCAGGCATCTTGGCTGACTTTCTTTCAGTATTAAGTTCCTGTATGTGTTTGGACCTAATTCTTGGTCTATTTTCCATTTCGGGAAAATGGAACAAAGGAAAACATTGGCACAAGCGACTAGGAAGATGTGAGCTATGGAAGAGATGTCTATCTGAGAGACAAACACCT
>NW_007749205.1:5773-6063 GCF_000696425.1 Galeopterus variegatus | reverse complement strand
AGGGTTGCGATCCCGTTACTGGTCAGTAAAAAAGACAAAAAGGAAAAAAAAAAAAAGAAGTCTAAAAAGTTAACAATGTAAAAATAATATTAATTTGGGCTGACCCCATGGCGCACTCAGGAGAGTGCTGCACTGGGAGCGCAGTGACGCTCTGCTGCGGGTTCGGATCCTATATAGGAATGGCCCGTGCGCTCACTGGCTGAGCACGGTACGGGCGACACCAAGCCAAGGGTTGCAATCTCCTTACCGGTCACGAAAAAAGACAAACAAACAAACAAACAAATAAAAAT
>NW_007749205.1:4237-4981 GCF_000696425.1 Galeopterus variegatus | reverse complement strand
TGTCCGTTTTCTTCACTTCTTTATCCCAATCGGGTAGACGAGCGCATGGCTCAGAGTATTCAAATAATCAGTGAATGAATTAGCAGTAGTACCAGACCCAGCTAAATGCAGAATTAAATATAAACAGAATTAAGTCTAAATGACCTAGGTTAACTATGGCTGCAAAATTGAATACAATTTAAAGAAGTCTAAAAAGAAAAGTTAACAAAATAATAATAATATTAATTTGATAATAAAAATTCCCAAGGGGTCAGAAATATTGGAGATTAAGGGGTGTGGGGAGTGAGGTGAAGGAACATGCTGAGAGTTGGGATGTGCCAATTTAGACATCCTGCAGGACACAGATGTCCCCAGAAGGAAGGGTAACCATCTCAAAGGGCCCCCCCAGCGGCCACTGATTATAGCCACCACACGTGAGCAGTGAGCTGCAGGAAGGAGGGGGCATGAAGCCACCCAAAGGAGGCTCGGTCTGCCCAGCATGACTGCAAGGAGCAAGAGGCTGAGGGAGAAGCCGTGGCAGCAGCCCTTATGACTGTCTGTGACTCTGTGAACTCCAAGATTTACCAACCGGAGCTCTTCCAGGCCCACAGTGAGGAAGCCTTCTAGGGTAGACTCTAAACAGAGCAGGACAGGCACATTAGACACAAAGGAAAGGGAACATCCCAATAAAGTAGGGGAGGAAAACGGTCATGGATTTGAACGCTTTGTGAAAACAACAGAAGAGAGAACTCAGGAGTCTCACAG
>NW_007749205.1:982-2560 GCF_000696425.1 Galeopterus variegatus | reverse complement strand
TGGCAAGGCTGTGGGGAAAAATTTATTATTTACTGAGTACACATTGTGTAATCAATTATGCTGGATACTAGAGCTATAAATATAAATAATACAAATAAGAATAATAGAAAAACAATGTTCCTGTCTACACAGAATTTTAAAACTAGTAGACAGTTATTAGGTGCGACTCTGACATGTGCTACAAAGGAAGAATACAGTGTTTTGTTGCAACAAAGGGGAGAAGTGATGCAGTCTGAGATGAGGAATTCTCGGCCATTGTAAGTAAACTGATCAAACTTTCAGGAGAACAACTGGCCAGATCTTAAATATCCACAACTTTTGTCTTAGTAATTCCCCTCCTAGATATCAATTCTACCAAAATATGTAAGTAGGCAAATACATACACAAAATGACGTTTAATGCAGAATTGTTTACACAGCAAAAATGAGAAATAATCCAGATGTTCCTCAGTAGGACATTGGCTAAATGAGGGTATTTCCACCAGAATTCAACCATCAAAAAGAATGACATAGATGTCTACATATTGAATAAAAAGATGTGTTATGTGAAAACAAAGCGAGGAGAGTGTGAGTATGCAAGTATGAGCAAATTTGTGAAGGAAAAAAAAATCTAGAGTATGTACAGAAAAGATCTAAAAGAACAGAAGCAAAAAGGTTGGAGGAATATTGGGAATTTTTGCTAAGTCATACATTATACTGTTTGCAATTTTTACCCCAAGCAAGAATTACTTTGAAAAAAGAAATTAAATTCAGGAAATAAAACGTTTCTTTCAAACTCATGTTTAAGCTAATGGTGATGGAATAAAAGTGATCCTCCTAATCATAAGCACAGACACATACGTACCTTACTTGGTAAAAAGTGTTGGTATTTTAGTCTTTCCTTTTAGGTTCTCTTCCTTCACTCGAAATGCAGGTTATAAATAAATCTACTTTTCATGTGCCTTCTGCCTAAACCCACTTAAAGTAAACCGAGAAAACTAAAACTTTACAGTCTCATTATCTTTATAGTCTCAGAGCTGGACTCAGCCTGGAACTACCCTTTCATTTGGAACTCTTATTAAAATGCCACACTACAACTCCTTCAAACAAAAACAAACCCTAGGATCTGCCATTAGGCTTCCTTTGTTGCTACCTATAATGCCTGAGTGCTAAGCTTACAGTACATCTTCCATTTAATTATGAAATATCAAAGGGTTTTATATGCTTTTCTCATTACACCTTAATTCAATTTGTTTAGGATACTACCACACTCTTTTCCAGATGAAAACGAGGAAAAGAAATTGAGCGACTGAATGACTTAAAAGTCATACAACAATATAGTAAGGAGAGTCAGTCAGCAAAAGAAAAAACCAGTTTTATACCATACACCTCTAGGGTGAGCTATAAAACTCTGAAAGTCACCTTCAACAAATATTCAAACTAAATCCCATCCCACTACATTACCACTACCTAGTAAGTACAGCCTAAGATTTTGTTATAGCCTTTTTTTTTGTATGCTGAAGCCAATAAAATGTTTTTCATTCAGCAAGAGAAACAAGTTCTGAAACATTTAATGACTTGCCCACAGCCTACAAACATT
>NW_007749205.1:0-758 GCF_000696425.1 Galeopterus variegatus | reverse complement strand
GACTCCCAAGAAATCCAGCCTGGCAGGGGAGACAGGCACACGAACTACTACCACACTGAGACTCTTTATGTCCCTAACTTTGAACAAGGACCTAAGTCACCAAGAAAACAGTAGCAGTTATGACTATGAATTACTACTATAATTCAATACTTTATCTACGCGCTCTTCTCCCTTAAAAACTGACCTACATTTCCAAATATCATTCCCTAATAAAAGGAGGCAGGGCTCCTTGCACAAACAGTTGATTCCAGGTGTGGCGTATGAAACGAGCCTGGTGAGTCTGGCATACCTCGTGATGCCCAGAAATCAAGAAAATGCCCAAAGATTAAAGGATTCATGTCAAATGGACCTAGGAGTCAACCTGAAGGAGCTCAATTTGCCCTAGTTGAAACAATTTCAACAAAAAAATGATGGTTATGATAAATTACAAAATATGAATTAAAATACATATTGATACTAAAAGAATAAAAGGATGGATAAAGATCTTCATTGTGGAAGAATACTAGCTAATAAATGTAAAGGAAATGAGAGAATTAATAAAAATTACCATTTTGTAAACCTCGACATATTCACCATGACATACTAAAATCACTGGGTAAAAGACTGTTGGGGAAGAGGATGTTCACATGATCTCAGGTATCGACTCACAGATGATTTCCTAAATACAAAAGGAAAGCTGTGGTCAGGCTCACCACAACCACCAGATGGGCAGCCTGACATTCGTCTGCCTCCTCATGATGCGGTGACATACTCAGCAT
>NW_007749204.1:6058-11149 GCF_000696425.1 Galeopterus variegatus | reverse complement strand
TGGACAATACATAAAATACTTGCCCAAGGATCCACGGCTAGTTAGTGGAACAGAACTAGAACCCAAATCAAAGCTTCCCCACCTCACATACTCCCGATTTTTATGTAGCATGTAAGAGAAAACTCACAACACCCACTTGGAAAATTGTTACTACACATGTCTTCCTCCCCAACTGGTGTCCACCCCAACGACAGCCAATCACATTCAGCAATCTGCAAATGAGCATTCACCCAGCACTTTCTGTGCACCAAAGTGCTTTGGAGAAGGGAGGAAAATAAAACTATTCCATTCCAGTGCTCAAGAGCTTACAATCTAGTCGGAGAAGCAAGACATTTATTTGTCCCGTATGAGCAACTATGTGCCAGATGCTGGTGCAGACACTAATTAAGCATTAAAATAAACAGACCAGCCCCTGTTCCACCCTCCCTGCAAGGCAGTTGTAGGCATACACTGCAAATAAGTCTCCTCAAATTTTTTATTATTTTATTTTTACTTCTGGTTATACACAGAAATCCAGGGTTTGGCTTTATTTTTGTTCAAAAGTAAGTATGTCCCTTCAGGGTCCATGACTCAAGGAGGGTGCTTGAAAGCTCACAGTCAGCTCGTCTCTTCAGTTGTTAATTCATCGCCACAGATGACCATCAGGAATCAAGCCCTTCCTAGCCCTAAATGCCAAGGGGTCTTACTGAGGAGGAGAGGTGACCAGGGTCTGGCAAAATTTCTGCTGTTTCCCCCGGACAAGAATGCAGGCTGAGGAGGTTTCAAGAAGTGAGACAGAGGGGAAGAAAGCAGATTAAGGGGACTTCAGAGAACGTGCTTAGGAAAGGGAGACCCCGGAGGAAGAGATGTGGCAGGGATTTAGGAAGGAGCGACAGAAAGAAAGGCACATCAAAAGCGAAACGTCCCCTCAAAACCCCAGTGCGAGCCATGCTGCCCATCACATCAGAGCTGGACATTCGTGTCTGTCAGAAGCGAGGACACAGGAGCTGAGTGAAGCAGGGGACTCAGGAGGCTGGGCAGGTCCCCTGCATGGTAGCCCTGAGGGAGGGGCGAGGCTGGCCTGCACAGGTGGTGCCTGATAACATGAGAAGACCACGGCCACCTGCTGGTGACCTGCAGAGTGGTTCCCGCTTCCTCCATGAGCCAGTGCGCTCTAGATAAATGAGAAGTGAGTTTCCAAACCAGGCTGCGAACCCCTTTCCTTCTGTGCAGGGTTTTTATAAGCTTTTAGCCTCCCCCTTAAAACAAACAAACAAAACACCGAAGTTCTCCTAAGAATAAGAAAGAAGGAACTTCTTGTGTCCCCTGCCTTCTGCGTTTTCATTTCCTTCTTAGGGTCTTCTTGGTTTTATCCCTTTCTCAGGCCCAGCCTCGACCAACCAACTTTTGTCTCTGAAAAATGTAAATACAGCAAAGCAAAAAATTGACCAAAATAAACAAAGAGGAGCCTTGTCTTCCAAGGTGGCAGAGACCACGCAGGCCACTCCCAGAGCCATGACGGGCCACCGAATCCTCCCTCTCCGGGTGGCCAGTGCTGGGGAATGCTCCTCTGCAGCTGTCCAGTGACCTCTCCTATAACCTCAGCCCACCTGAAAAAGCTGATGTTCTCGTTTTTGTTTATTGGCTTTTTTTGTTTGTNGTGCGAGCCATGCTGCCCATCACATCAGAGCTGGACATTCGTGTCTGTCAGAAGCGAGGACGCAGGAGCTGAGTGAAGCAGGGGACTCAGGAGGCTGGGCAGGTCCCCTGCATGGTAGCCCTGAGGGAGGGGCGAGGCTGGCCTGCACAGGCGGTGCCTGATAACATGAGAAGACCACGGCTGGTGACCTGCAGAGTGGTTCCCGCTTCCTCCATGAGCCAGTGCGCTCTAGATAAATGAGAAGTGAGTTTCCAAACCAGGCTGCGAACCCCTTTCCTTCTGTGCAGGGTTTTTATAAGCTTTTAGCCTCCCCCTTAAAACAAACAGACAAAACACCGAAGTTCTCCTAAGAATAAGAAAGAAGGAACTTCTTGTGTCCCCTGCCTTCTGCGTTTTCATTTCCTTCTTGGGGTCTTCTTGGTTTTATCCCTTTCTCAGGCCCAGCCTCGACCAACCAACTTCTGTCTCTGAAAAATGTAAATACAGCAAAGCAAAAAATTGACCAAAATAAACAAAGAGGAGCCTTGTCTTCCAAGGTGGCAGAGACCATGCAGGCCACTCCCAGAGCCATGACGGGCCACCGAATCCTCCCTCTCCGGGTGGCCAGTGCTGGAGAACGCTCCTCTGCAGCTGTCCAGTGACCTCTCCTATGAGTCAGCTCATCACTTCAGGTGTGTTCATTCATCGCCACAGATGACCGTCAGGAATCAAGCCCTTCCTAGCCCAAAATGCCGAGGGGGTCTTACTGAGGAGGAGAGGTGACCAGGGTCTGGCAAAATTTCTGCTGTTTCCCCCGGACAAGGATGCAGGCTGAGGAGGTTTCAAGAAGTGAGACAGAGAGGAAGAAAGCAGATTAAGGGGACTTCAGAGAACGTGCTTAGGAGAGGGAGACCCAGGAGGAAGAGATGTGGCAGGGATTTAGGAAGGAGCGACAGAAAGAAAGGCACATCAAAAGCGAAGTGTCTCCTTTTTCATGTCCCCTCAAAACCCCAGTGCGAGCCATGCTGCCCATCACATCAGAGCTGGACATACGTGTCTGTCAGAAACAAGGACGCAGGACCTGAGTGAAGCAGGGGACTCAGGAAGCTGGGCAGGTCCCCAGCATGGTGGCCCTGAGGGAGGGGGCGAGGCTGGCCTGCACGGGCGGTGCCTGATAACATGAGAAGACCACGGCCACCTGCTGGTGACCTGCAGAGTGTTTCCCGCTTCCTCCATGAGCCAGTGCGCTCTAGATAAATGGGAAGTTTCCAAACCATGCTGCGAACCCCTTTCCTTCTGTGCAGGGTTTTTATAAGTTTTTAGCCTCCCCCTTAAAACAAACAAACAAAACACCGAAGTTCTCCTAAGAATAAGAAAAAAGGAACTTCTTGGGTCCCCTGCCTTCTGCGTTTTCATTTCCTTCTCTGGGTCTTCTTGGTTTTATCCCTTTCTCAGGCCCAACTTTTGTCTCTGAAAAATGTAAATCCAGCAAAGCAAAAACTTGACCAAAATAAACAGAGGAGCCTTGTCTTCCAAGGTGGCAGAGAACAAGCAGGCCACTCCCAGAGCCATGACGGGCCACCGAATCCTCCCTCTCTGGGTGGCCAGTGCTGGGGAACGCTCCTCTGCAGCTGTCCAGTGACCTCTCCTATGACCTCAGCCCATCTGAAAAAGCTGATGTTCTCTTTTTTATTTATTAGCTTTTTTTGTTTGTTTCTGTGGAAGCTGATTTCTGTCACATGAGTAAGCATGGAAGGGAGGCAAAGAGCCAAGTTACCAAGTGTGGGCTCTGAGCCCCATGAGGTCTGAAACTGTGATCAGAAGCAGGACGAATGCTCAGGCAGAAGACAGGTGTGGTTGGAGGGATCCTGGGCCCCAAAGATGTCTGTGTCCTAAACCTAGAGCCTGTGCACATGTTACATTCCATGGCAAAGGGGAATTAAGTTTGCGGATGGGATTAAGTTTGCAAATCAGCTGGCCATAAGAAAGAGGCAAAAGGGACATTGCAGATGTGATTGAGTTAAGAGTCTTGAGATGAGAGATTTTCCTGGATTAAACCAGTGGGCCCAATGTAATCACAAGTGTCCTTAAAAGGAGAGGAGGGAGAAGCAGAGAAATGACAGCATGAGAGGGACTTGCCTAATGCAGCTGGCATTGAAAATGGGATGGGCCGCAAGCCAAAGAATGTCGTTGTCTCCAGACCCAGAGCCTAGAGCGTCCAGAAAGGAACACAGCTCCTAGCACAGTGAGCCTCCTGTAGGATTTCTAACCTACAAAACTGTAAGATAATAAATCTGTGTTGTTTTGAGCCTCTGAATTTGTGATAGTTTGTTACAGCAGCAACAGGAAACTAATGCTACAGGCTTTTGGCTCTTCTCTGCTCCCCCAAGAGAGTCTGTAGAATGTTCCATGTACAGAGCAATTCCTCTTCCTTGTCTCTGGCCAAACCCACTTTTCATACTCACAAGAGAAGTGAAGTCCTTTTGCGTACAAAGGGGGTAAGCAGAGAGGAGCACAGGTGCCGCGCTTCTGTGAGGGTCCACTTCTGTGTCAGACTACTGACCAGAGTGACAGGCGTGTCAGGAAAAAGGTGGAGCAACTCCCAGGGCCCACGGATGGAAAGAGGGGAATGCAGTGACCAAGCACATCACCAGGGCCTGACCTGCTGTCATCTCCAAGAACACTAAGACCTCACTGGAGGGATAGGCTTCCTGCAGGGCTGCATCCCATTTTCTGGGATATTAATGGAAAGGGTTGGAGTACTTTGGGACATCCAGGTTATACCACCTTGTGTGTGAAGGACCCGCTGAGTCATTCCTTCATGCATTCAGTAAGTATTTGAATACCTGCTGTTGCCTATTTCATGACAATATATGAGGGTAGTTATTGCTGTTGATAAAAATGATCTTTTGCAATAAATATCTGTTCATATGTNAGGATTGCAGCATCAAAGAAGGCTGGTTAAACTTTACATTGCCTTTCCACTGAGGGCTCTATGATTCTACAGTTAATAAAAAATTATTTCATGTCTATGTGGTTAGAGAAAGTAACTGAAATGTGGATAAATACTTATTTATAGTTGGCAAAACTTATCCAAAGAGCTTTTCCATGAATATTCTGACTTACCATGTGCCCAAATAAATGTGCAATGAATGGCCTAAAGATAAAGACGTAAGAGTGATGAAAGATACAAATATCCCCAAACACTCCTGACTGACATAAATGTGCACATTCCACCTAAAAAGCACAACTATCCTGAGGGTCCCCTTGGCTGATAGGAAGTAGCACATTACTCTGCAATAAAGTGATTTATTCATCTTCTTTTCAGTGCATCACTCCTGAAGTCATCAATTAATTTTATTTTTTAGTTAATTTTCTAAAGTTCTGAACATTCAGAGATAAAGTTTATATTAGTGTCCTACATGAAGTGACTTTCTTCCTCAGAGAAGTTTCACTATTAAACACAGCATGGA